>NC_081550.1:22274548-22279985 GCF_901000735.1 Corylus avellana | reverse complement strand
ATTAATAATATAGGTCTTTTATCAAGACGAAATGACCGCTTTCATCGTATGATGTTGCACATAGATACAATTTTGTTGAAGGTTTTTTAAACTTTCTTAACTCAGTAATGAAATCTGATGACACTGGCGACGTATACCAAATGTCCATCTCTTCCAATTCTTGTGCATTCGTTAGTAAATATTTGATTAGTTCTATTTCGTTCTCTCTATCGAAAAGCTCCACAGTTGCTAGTTTCAGTTGATGAATACACATGAGGTTTTGAGATTGCCAATATTCCATCTTAAATGAAAGCTCTCCTCCCGAACTCATTGACGAGTCTCTCTGTACGTTAAGAACAAAAAGAAATTGATTAAGTTAAAAGATGGAAAAATTTATAATAAAATAGTTTGAAAGAGGATGACGCTCTTTTACTTACACAATTAGAATGTAGCATGAGATGCTTTAAATTAGTTGTTCCTCTGAGAAGGGAGGACAGGGAGGACAATGATAGGAC
The DNA here is from genome assembly GCF_901000735.1 of Corylus avellana. Lineage (NCBI taxonomy): Eukaryota > Viridiplantae > Streptophyta > Magnoliopsida > Fagales > Betulaceae > Corylus > Corylus avellana. Next base: position 22,279,491 of record NC_081550.1, on the reverse strand, counting down.
TTGGGCAGCACTTGAAGTTCTTCCTACATTGACATGCGTAACATTATCAAATGAAAATGGCAAGCAACCCAACTTAACTAAAACCTACAACGACGTTACAATTAAGGAAAATCTTGTTAGCAAAAAAGCAAATTAAATCAATGCAAAGCAAAAAGTATTGTTGAATGGCATATCTTAATTAATGTGCACAAAAATAAATCACTCCAAAGTAAACTAAATTTGTTATATATATATATTGGATATTAGATTTGTTCTAGTTTTAGAGAAAATTAAAGAAGAAGAAAAAAAACAAGAGTTTTAACATTCAAAACTTCCAAAAATATTAATTAGTATTAAAGAAAAGCAATAATTATTGAACTTTAGGCCATGTACTCGAGATCGCATACAAAAATTCAGACTAGGAAATATTGTCAATTCATGACATAGATTTGTAAAAAGCTTAATTGGTTCAATTGACAATTTTTTTTTTATTAGGGAAATTAATATTCAAAATATATATATATATATATATATATATATATAGGGTTACCTCAACAAAACTATCCCGTTGGTTTAGATGTATACACTTTCGTACACTGTGAAGAAGCCTATCCAAGTTATACTTGCAATTGGTAAAAGCTTGATTCCCCCATAATTGAGATTGACGGGGTAGATTGAGACCAAGTGTAGCACACAACAGATGTGACGACTCTGTGATAGAGTAGTAAGTATCCACAGCATATCCCTTCAACCTAAATATTCGGAGATTGGGAGCAGAGATTTGCAGTGATGTACTAGTAGTGCCAAAGAGTACTAGATTAAGGTTGTGGAGTTTGTGTAGCTGCTGAATCTCAATATCGTAGATGTGATCAGGATCCGTACTTATAATTGATAAAATTTCAATATTGGACGAGCTGCTGAAAGTCATTCTCTTTATCCCGCTTATTTTGTTAAGCCTCAAGGTCTTGAGAGACTTGAAAGATGAAAGCAATTCTCCTAAATTGCATTCTTTTTGGATTCCAAAAGAGTTTAATTTTAGGATCTTGAGCTTTGTAGCAAAATAAGAAGGTGATGAGGGTAATTTGAGAAAGGCATTCCCGGCATCGACGTTAACGTACCTTAGGGAATTACAAAGTGGCAAGGCCAAGGGTTGATCAGGAAGAAGACGACGACGGCCTTGAATAACTTGAAGGCGAACTTTTGCAACACCACCCAAGTCCTGCAACCACGTATTCACCCGGCGGCGTTCTTGGTTTTGATGATCAACGCTTCCTTTTCCTTTGAAAGACCAACAGAGCCCAAGGCTCTCCGTCTTCACGCCATACAAGCATCGTTGATACATCAACCTATCCACAAAGTTGTTGAGGCAACATAGACTTGATTTTTTCACAACGTTAGTCAAACGCAACTTTGGGTTTGATATGCACAATGCTCGGCATCTTTTTGATACCACCATCAGTCTCGCATGGTCCCTCATTGAGAGCAAACAAAGAATGTCATAAACAACTTCATCGGGAAGGTCGCTAAATCTATCATCACGACCGCCACCACAATTAATCTGCTTCGTTCTAGGCTGTTCCATGGACACTAGAAGTGATCTGGAACAACAAAAACAAGAGAGAAAAGAAGAAGAAGAAACGGGCTTTTCTGTCGTTAGTACGTGCGGCACTTTTTCTTTTTTTTTTTTTTTCTTTGTAAAACACTAGGGTTGAAGCCTGAATACATAGGTTCTTATATAGATAAAAAAGGTGGGCTAACCGACTCTTTTAACTAATAAAAAAAATCCTACTCATTAATTAGGTGGAAATTGTCCCAAATTGTCTATTTTGTTTTACAGTTGTCGTATAAATGAGTAATTCTAGGTGGCCACTCTGTGTTCGACTAAGAATGATGTGGCTATTAAAATCACTATTGAATTTGTAATTAATCATTATTAAATTTTGATCAAATAATGATTTTAATCGTCACATTATTTTTAGTGAGACATAAATAAACCACCTAAAATTACTCCGTACAAATAAACTTGAATTGCCATCCCAAGTTCCCAACCATGACGACATGCAACTTGATCCGGAGGTACCGAATGAACCTGTTGAGCCTTGTTCAAGCAGCCAGCCTTCCATTAAAAGATTTTATGAATCAACGTAGGATCCCAATTACCTTGACATGTGAGCAACAGGGTAGCCTGCAGGGTTCCTAGCTGTATAATCACGGAAGTTGCTTGAGAGAGCGAGAGACAGAGACAGCTGTCTGATGAGGGGCGCCTGGCGTCTGGGGGTTAATTGGGAGCATGAGAGTATAGGTGATGGAGGGTATCATGAGTCCAAGTTAGACTGAAACGATCTTCCACGAAGAGCTTTCGTTTTTTCCTCTATGAAAGGCTGCCATAGTTTTGTTTGCTTTCTAGAATTATAAATCAATAAATGGACGGTGTCTTAAGCTAACTGATGGTCCTATTGATATCACAGCAGATTCACTACAAAAAATATGGTGTTTTTTGACGTGGCAAACAGTAACACACTTTTTGCCATGTCGATAATTATTGATGTGGCTACAGTGAGACGTCAATAAAGCTTTATTGACGTGGGGCATTTTCGTACGTCAAGAATTATTGACGTGTCAAAATGACACGTCAATAATTATTGACGTGCCATTATTTCACACGTCAAAAATTGATTAATTAATATATTAATTATTTGTACCTATATTAAGTAACAAAATTTAATTAATTGGTTAACAAAATTAGATAACAATATTAATTGGTACCTATATATATTAAATAACAAAATTTAATTGGTATATGTATAATTGGTATATGTCGTCATATATTAAGAGATATATTCAAACCCATTAAAATTTTATAAAACTAGTTAATGCTCTTGTCTCTTATATGCAATGCTTTCACTATATATGGTTATTATATGTGCTTTGAATTCTTTAATTTATGGTTATTAATTAATATTATGTAACAAAATGTATATGGTTATTAATTAATAATAAAAATTATGCAATGCTTTTTTTTTTGAAACAATTATGCAATGCTTTTACTGTGTATGGTTATTATATATATGTGCTTTATATTCTTTAATTTATGGCTATTAATTAATAGTAGGTAACAAAATATATATGGTTATTAATTAAAGTGATATAGTATTAATACATATCACGTTTTCAATATTGTAGGAATATTAATACATATATGTATTATCTTAGTTTTAAGTATATAAAAAAATAAGTGATCATATAATTTATTTCTCTTATTATTTTCAATATATTTTCTTGACGTGTCACATTTTGACACGTCAATAATTATTGACGTGCCATTATTTCATACGTCAAAAATTAATTAATTAATAATATTAATTATTTGTACCTATATTAAGTAACAAAATTTAATTGGTATATGTATAATTGATATATGTCATCATATATTAAGAGATATATTCAAACCCATTAAAATTTTATAAAACTAGTTAATGCTTTTGTCTCTTATATGCAATGCTTTCATAATATATGGTTATTATATGTGCTTTGAATTCTTTAATTTATGGTTATTAATTAATATTAGGTAACAAAATATATATGGCTATTAATTAATAATTGAAATTATGCAATGCTTTCACTATATATGGTTATTATATATATGTGCTTTATATTCTTTAATTTATGGCTATTAATTAATAGTAGGTAACAAAATATATATGGTTATTAATTAAAGTGATATAGTATTAATACATATCACGTTTCAATATTGTAGGAATATTAATACATATATGTATTATCTTAGTTTTTAAGTATATAGTATTTTTTTAAAAATAAGTGATCATATAATTTTTTTTTCTCTTATTATTTTCAATATATTTTCTTGACGTGTCAAATGTAACACATTAATAATTTCTTGACGTGTGACATTTTGACACGTCAATAATTATTGATGTGGCATTTTAACACGTCAATAATTATTGACGTGTGAAAACGACACGTCAATAATTATTGATGTGCCATAATTTCACACATAAAAAATTAATTAATTAATTAATAATATTAATTATTTGTTTTAAAAAAATATTAGATAACAAAATTTAATTGGTATATATATATATATAATTGGTATATGGTTATTAATTAATAAAAAACAAAAATTATGCAATGCTTTTATTATATATATGTGTGTGTGTGTGTGCGCCCGCTTAATTTGTATTCTTTAATTTATTTGGAAATAATTAATATTAGGTATATATATATATGGTTTTTTTTTTTTAAAAAAAAAAAACATATCATACTCATTCATTGATAAAAGTTGCGAGCCTAAAGCTCTTACAAACAGAGCAAAAAGCTCTGAAGTAAATCATAGCCGAAGCTAAAGATATAGTCATCAACAACAGACCAAATCAACCCAAACACAGCATCCGCTAACCTATGACTAAATATCAGGTTGAAAACTCAGATCTGCATCAAACAGACACCATCTAATGCATAGGTAACGCTTATTCCTTGGCCTTGAGAGCAAAACCCCCAAACTGATACTTATTCCTCGGCCTTGAGAGCAAAACCCCCAAGCCGATACTTATTCCTCGGCCTTGAGAGCAAAACTCACAAGCCGATACTCATCCTTCTCGACTTGAAAGCCAGGATAAATTTTACATCCACAACTCAAAGGTTTGGACTAGTAATATCGGGCAGTAACCGGACGCAACAAAGCAAGAGGAGAAAGCCTTATTACAAGCATAAATAAAACCATACAGGGAAATAAAGGGAACAATAAAACTAATGCAGAAAAAGAAATTACAGCAAATAAAACCAAATACAAGGGAACTCAAAGGAAATACAAAACAGAAAAACAACTAAACAAGAAAATAAATGCGAAAAACACTCAAAGCGGGTCACAGCAGCCGGAGGAGGCCGATCGCGAGCTGGCCGGAAACCGCCGCGGAAGGTGGCACAAAAAGCTTGGCGCAGGAGGG
>NC_081550.1:22199550-22274528 GCF_901000735.1 Corylus avellana | reverse complement strand
AAACCCCCAAACCGATACTTATTCCTCGGCCTTGAGAGCAAAACCCCCAAGCCGATACTTATTCCTCGGCCTTGAGAGCAAAATTCACAAGCCGATACTCATCCTCTTCGACTTGAAAGCCAGGATAAATTTCACATCCATAACTCAAAGGTTTGGACTAGTAATATCGGGCAGTAACCGGACGCAACAAAGTAGGAGGAGAAAGCCTTATTACAAGCATAAATAAAACCATACAGGGAAATAAAGGGAACAATAAAACTAATGCAGGAAAAGAAATTACAGCAAATAAAACCACATACAGGGGAACTCAAATGAAATACAAAACAAGAAAATAAATGCGAAAAACACTCAAAGCGGGTCACAGCAGCCGGAGGAGGCCGATCGCGAGCTGGCTGGAAACCACCGCGGAAAGTGGCACAAAAAGCTTGGCGCAGGAGGGGCACGTGAAAAGACCCGACAGCGAGTGATGAGCAGCGAAGCGAGCGCGGAGGAGATCGGCGGCACACACAAACAAACAGGGAGGGGGAGAGTTTGAGTGAAAACCCCCAAAAGCAGTACCCACCGAGAGAGAACACAAGCACAACATAACAGAAAACACCAAAGACAGAAACAAACCTAAACAAAAATCGGGAAGCAAGGAAGGGAGGAGGGATGCAGGCAACGGGCATCCCTCCTCCCCTGAGGCGGCGGCGCTCTGGAGGAGGGCTTAGGGTTTCACAAGGCTTATATATATATATGGTTATTAATTAATAATAAAAATTATGCAATGTTTTAACCTCAAAAAAAATAAATAAATAAATTATGCAATGTTTTAATTATATGATGACTTTCAGTAGACACGTCAAGAAACCTCATCAAAAAGGCTCGAGACCAGCTGGACCCCTTTTTCTTCTTTTTTTGTCATTTTCCCTCCTCTTTTTCTTTCTCCTCCCGTGTGCGCCCACAACCTTCCTTTTCAAATAAGTTTTCAGTTTTTTTCCTTTCTTTTTCTTTTCCTCTTCTAGACGAGATCTCTTCCTTATTTTCTTTCCTTTCTCCTTCTCCTTTCAACTAATTTCTTCTCTCAAATTCCTTCTTTCTGCTTGTCTTTCGGTTCTCACTTATATATATATATATATAAGAGAAGGAACCTACGAGAGAAGAGGAGAAAAGGTGAAGAAGAAAGAGAAATGGAGAGAGAAGGGAAGGGTTTTGAATATTTGGAGATTTTAAGGTATAAATGCTTGAATTTGAGTTATTCTATATCTATTAGTCTCTTATATAGAAGTTTTATTTTTTATTTTTTGTTGTTAAATTTGCTAACCCACTTTTAGATTTGTTCTTCCACATTATTTGGGGATTTGAAGTATTTTAGGAATTTCTACCGGATGTCTAGAGATCGGAGTACTTGTGTAGTGAATTCATGATGAGATTTTGGGAATTTTCCTTCAATAGTTAGATATATATGGGTGTTCAACATTTGTAGGGATTTATATGGGTTTTAAGTTGCAACTGGATTTTTTACGATAAATTAAACATGAAGTAAATTTAATTGAAAAAAAACTTATGGAAATTTTTTTAAAAAAAAATTTATTATTATTTATTTAATATTTTTTAAAACTTTATTGACGTGTCAAAAAGTGGCACGTCAATAATTTATTGACGTGTCAGAAATTGACATGTCAAAATTTTTTTTTGACGTGCCACTTTTTGACACGTCAATAAATTATTGACGTGGTGAAACTACCCCATCAAAAAAGAAAATTTGACGTGCCAATTTCTGACACGTCAATAATTTTTAACGTGTCAAAATTGGCACATCAAAAAATTGAAATTTTTGACACCCGCCTTATTAACCTTTGACACACGTCAATACTAACACATCAAAAAAGGTTTCTGATGTGTCAATATGCTTGAAACGTCAGAAACTATTGGTCAACAAAAACCTTTTTTTTTTTTTTTTTTTTTGTAGTGAGATGATGTTCCAGCAACACATTGCGATTGATACCATGAAGAAATTCGTGGGTCTAACTCGTCTCATAAAATCGTTTCTATAAGAGAGGGCTGTCCATTCCTTATAAAGATGCCCAAGATCTTTTCCTTGTCCTTGTCACGGGGTAAGTAGTGTGGGCCCCATTCGTCCTGTGGTAAGCTCTGATACCATAAAAGATTTCTAAGAGAAATAGAATTTGGCGGAATAATCTCATCAGCCTTCTCATTGAGCTTAAATAATGAAAGGGTTACAATTACAATCAAACATTAATCTTATCAAGATAAGAGTGATAAGATAACTATCTAAGAAAACTATTTACAATAGAAGACTTAATACACTAAAGAGATCTAATTAGAGATAATTACAAGAGAAGAGATATAATACAAACATATGACATTTTGTTTGTATTTAACAATAGAAGAGAGGTTGAGAAGGAATAGAAGTTTTATGATGTTGGATCACTACTGAGATTGCGCTCGAGCATACTAGTATCTGCGCTCGATCGCACTTAGGTGCTCTCTGATAATAAATCTCTCCTATACTGCAATCGATCTTGCACTCGATACTCTGAAGGCTGCGATTAATTGCAATGTGTTGCTATCATCTGCTGTGATAACAGTAGTATCATCAGTTAGCTTAACACGGTGTTACTCATCTTTTTCTCTATATATAGTTAACGAATGTAATATTTGTCCTTTTACCAATTGTCGTCTAATATTATTTGTTCATTTCTCTCCCTAGCTCCCTCTCTTCTTGTGTGCGTGTTTGTTCTTTACATTGCATGCTGTATTTGTTTTAGCAAACGACTTGGTAAAACAAATGGCCTTGCATTGCTGGCATAACATACTGACAACATGACCCAATTAAGTACCCCTCTTAATTAGTTGCTTCTTCAACCGTACTGTGCATGCCAATATTCTTCCCTAACATGTATAGGTTTTGTTTTACTCATCGATTTCACCCATGCAACAAAGCAAGACACGCTTTCACCGCCACACATAAAATCTATTGCTAGTATTCAAAAGGTCCGACCAAATATTTGTTTTCTTCTTAATTAGCCAAGTTGTGACACCTGGGATGTTGACCTGTTCTTGTTTGGTTGCGGTAGAAAAAAATATTGTACAGTCCAAGGCCGGCCGCATGGATTGGCCTTTTATAATATTGTACAGTCCAAGGCCGGTCGATGCCTGGTACGTACATTTTTCCTCTCTCTCTCTCTCTCTCTCTATATATATATATATATATATGTAGATTACTTTATTTATATCTGAATTCTTTTGCAACATTAAATTAAAGAAATGTAAAGATGACCATGGTGAGTACTATTGAGTGCAGGTTTGTGGAAGAGTCTATTGCAGGCAATGCGTAAACATAGGCATGGGAGAGATGACAGAAGGAAGAAAGTGCATCGAGTGTTTAGGGAGAAGATTCAGCCAAAGGTAACATAATAATCTGATTTTTTTTCTTTTACAATTAGAATATTAATTAAATATTTTTGATGATAAAGATGAAATTTTAGAATATTTATAGGATCTCGGATCAAATTCATGAAATGATGATCAAATGGTTCCAAGATAACCTGAAAAGATTGTTAAGAGGTAGCTCAATCGGCTAAGACCCATGCCTCATGAAGCGAAGGTCACTAGTTCGAATCATTCTCCCCCTCGATCTTGTGTGGACATGTAAAAAAAATTAAAAAATTAAATTAAAAAATTTTAAAAAAAACCTCAAAAGAAATCATGAGTACTATACTATATTGTAGTGGGTGCTTATGGAACATTTTAGTAATTAATATGCCGGCAATCAAGTGCATCACTTTGGATGTTTGGACTGACTTTGCCGTCCTTGGTCCCAATAAATAAAAATTGTACTACGTACCCAAACATTTTTCTTTTTGGAATGCATGCTAATCTGTTTGGTGGGCCGGTGGGCTTGCGATTGTTGTAGGTATATACAAAGAGCAGGACAGGTGAGGTGTTGCTGGAGGTACCCGAGTACGGTGAAGCCGGCGGAGCTGAAGTGGGCTGAGAAAGGCCCCAGCAAGAGCGGCGAACGAGCATATGGTCAGGGTTGTAGTGGCATGATGTCGACTAGATCGACTAGATTGAGAAGCCCAATGACCCAAAGGGCCCATGCCGCTGGCACTACCCCCACCATCTTTTGTCATGGGCTCACCCTATTCTCCTTATGCTACCCCACCTCATCACCACCTCCCTTTTTGACTCGACCCTTGTTTTATTTACCGAATAGAAAGAAAAAAAAAAAAAAAAAAAAACCCTATGTTTTATTTACCAATGTTTTCCCCCATGTTCTTCCAATGATTTGTTTTGGTCTAAATAAATCTATTTTTTAACTCTATTATTACTTAAGAAAATGTTATTTATTCTAAGACATTGGATGTTTGTTTCTCATTCTCTTTTTTTTTTTAATTTTTTTATTTTCATTTTCATTTTGGTGGGGGTGGGTTTTACGCTGTACCTAATCTGATAGTAGTTCATAATGCTTATAATTTAGTGTCCATTTGGTTTAACCATTTAAAACGTACATTTTTTTTTTAAAAAAATAGCGATATCAAAGTATAGTTAATGAAATAGCAATTTTGAAAAATACAGTTAAACATTTGAAAAAAGTGGATTTTTTTTTTTTTTTTTTTTTTTCATGCTTCTAACTATTTTATTTTTTCAAACATACTCTCAAACAAGACACTTTTTGCGATTTTGTTAAATAAGAGTTTGACATGCAAAATTGTGAGACCAACTATATTCTTAGCCCGATCCATATCACACTTATAAGATTGATTTTAATTAGAAAATATTAAAAAAAAAAAAAAAGATCAATAACTAGCCCTCTTAACCCCAAAACAAACTTGGGGTTAAGAGGGCTAGAGAGAAGGCCAAAAGTCCTTAAAAAGGAGCCCCTATCCTCCGTTTATTTTCTCTATTTATGGGTATTAGCATTTGCTAATACGTGTCAAAGTAGAGTGGGTGCCACGGAGGGTCTTTATCCCCAAACTTACATTTTGATGTTCCATTTTATAATTCCCATTCAGGAAAGATTACGAGAATATGAATATTGTAAAATTGAAATAAATGAATAGAAGGTTTTGGTTATTCAGCTTTTTTTGGGTCGTGGGTCCAGATATGTTTTTTGAATTGGGCCAAGGAGAATACGGGTCCTCCAAATCATGCCGAATGAACTCCTTTCAGCAACAAACAAAATGGAACCCGCTGAGGCCCATCCAACAAATATGGGCTCAGATACTGCAGTCACCAAGAGCTTTTTTTTTTTTGTTTTTTTTTGTTAAAGATTATCTTTTTTAAGGAAGATTAATTCGTGTTTGAGTTTGAGTTTTATTAAGGTATGAATATAAAATTATATAGGACAACTATAATATAACTTGTTTAATTAAATAAATAAATCAAATCTCTTAATCCTAATCCATTAATCTTTGTGTTTATTCCTATCGAATAATTCAGAGCAAAGGTTCTGAGTTTGAACTTGTTTTCGTCATTCACTTAGTAGTTTAGTTAAAATATTTCACATGTTAGGCTCCACTTATTAAATAAGAGTTTGAACAAGTGAGAATAAAGTTTTAAATATTAGTTAAATAATTAAATCAATCATTTCTTATCAACTTTAAACATTCATCATATAAAATAAAGCAAGTTCCATCCTCAATCATCTGTGTAACAAGTCATCAATTTAATGCATTGGTTTGATCTTAATTGGAAGGCCCATAGATGGATATGGCATTGGTTGACGGGTAATCACTTCCTCGGGGCTCACTTGTGACCATTCATACATCCTCACCAGATTGTGGATGGTCGTCAGAGTCTCAACCCTTGCAAACTCGTTCCCTATGCATGTGTGGAGGCCTCCTCCAAAGGGAACATAAGCATAGGGAGGGATTGGCTTGCTGGGTTCTCAAACCGTGATGGATCAAACTCTGTTGGATTCTCAAATATCTCATTGTTCATCTGAGTTCCATAGGCCACCCAGAACACCTGCAGAATCACATATACTTGTGAGCTTTACTAGTTTCTTTTTTCTTTAAATGACATGGAACCCTGTCAAGGTGTAGCCAATAAATACTAAGAATGCACTGATAAAGTAATGATTAAGTGATTAAATTTATATCTTCCTATCAGTATAAACTTTTAGAACAACTAGTAATTTAACATGCACCACCCTGTCCGCAAAGACCATATATCGGTTAAGTGAGAATTCTAACGGCCGATTTCGTAATATTATCTAAACGAGTCAATCATTTAAGCTGATGCTAGCAAGCATCGCTAGTTTATTACAAAGTAATAGTTGACAAGCAAAGATATTGTGGCTAGGCAGTGGCGGATACGTAAAAAGGGGTGCCTGCCCCTCCAAAAATTTTTGATTTTTTTTTTTTCTAAGGGTATTTTTTTAGTTTTATTGACTCTAACCCCTGCTCCTCATTCTCCCGCCCCTACTCTTCTTCTTCTACCCCTCCTAATACGAATTCCTAGATCCGCCACTATGGCCGGGGTGAAATTGGGATTTCTGGGATGAAAAACCTTACCTGCCATCCTTTGGGAATGTCATAGCCACCATAGCTGGTATCTTTCAGTGCTTTTCTAAAGCTACCAAACACAGGAGGGATCATCCTCATCAGTTCCTATGCAACTCGCCATGTGTACTTCATCTTTTGTATCTCCCCCCATGTTAGGTTGTCTTCTTTTCCTTCCCTCTTCTTTACAATGTCCATTTGTTCTAAAGATAATTCAGTAGAAAAAAAAATTGTTATGGCAATCAACCAGAGGAAATATGCCAGATATTGCACTGAAAAATTGGAATAGTTACCTTCTAAAACTTTCCTGTAGATCTCAGGGTCTCTAGCCATCTTCCATATCATCAAGCTTATAAGAATTGCAGATGTATCATGACTAGCAATCATTAAGGTAACATAATTGTCTATAATCATATCATCAGCAATCGGCTGTTGATTTTCATCTCTCAATTCTAGCAAGCAAGACAGGACATCGCTTGAAGGGCTCAAAATCCCCTTTGAAAGCTCCTCCTTTTTCTTCCTCATAATTGGCAAAATCCGGTTCACACTTCTTGACCGGGCTCTTAGGCCTCTCCAGTAAAGAGTGCCAGGAAAGTTCACAGGAAGAGACCAAACTGCTTTGAATGCTAAAGAGAAATCGTCAAACAGCGCTTCCCTAGTGTACTCATCCTTGATACCAAAAAGGATGTTGCTTGCTATACAAAAAGTAAGCTTCTTTATGAAAAGCACAGCCTTAATTGTGTCCCTGTCTTTGGTTTCTCTCAATAATTGGGTCTTGACCAACTCATCCATCTCTTTGATGAGTTTTGAAGGCTTTCAGGCTTTAGAAAGGTCATCATTGCTCCTTTTACCAGCCTGTACCTGTGTGACAAACGAGAATTTAACCGATAACGTACACTACAAGAAATTTGGTCATTAGCAATAACTTAGTGCTAATTGCTGATAGTTGTCGCTAATTTTTTTTTTTACCAATGACGACAATATATCATTTTGGGTTTTGAAGTTATTAGTGACGATCCTAAACATTATCAGCGAGCAACGACAATATGACCGACAAAGACCGAATATTTGTGACGATTGATCAAAAAATTATTAGCCACGTCTTTTGGACTTTTAAGACCTATTTTATTGTAGTGTAATTGTGTAAATGTTACATATTTTCTAAGATTGTATAAAAACTGATCACTTTTATCTATAAATCGAAATGTCAAACATGTTTGGTGCACTGTTTTGGTACCTGGAACCTGTGAGTTCAAATATGTTTTGCTTTCCAGCAATGGCTGAGAGGGTGATGGGTTGCTTGGCAGCAAGAACATCATTTTCAGCACCAAGTACAAACTTGTTACCAGCTTGACCTATTCTAACCAGAGTTGGGGAACCCATTAAGGAGGTTTTGAACGCTAACCCATGTTTGGATATCCTTTCTTCTAACCAATCCGAGCCTCGATCTCCTCTTTGAGCTCGAAGAAAGCTCAATGTCTCTCCAATTAAAGGATACCCCAGAGACCCTCCGGGAAGATTTCTGGTTTGACGCTTAGAGAGATATTTTGAAAGGAGGAAAGCTGCAACCAAAGTGAATGCAATTATGAAGAGGAAAGACATCTCTGGTTTTGAGTTTTGCACAATGATTAGGAGACTCCTTGTATAGTATAGCAGACCTCTGACCAAAGAGAAACAAAAAGAAGGAGATTCAGACCGGACTAGATCAACTATTCCAACCACAGGCAGAAAAAATATGTCAATGATTGGGACGGACTTATTTAATAAGGAAGCGAAGGTGACGAGATTGAAAGGCATTGAAAAGGATAGAAAATGTAATCTACTGCCAACTAGGAGAAGATGCCAAAGCCTGTGAAAATGCTTAAGGTCTTACAAACCTCTTATAAATCGACGTGATAAGTGCCATGTGGACTTACAAACAAACGTGTTAGTCCACGCGACATTGTCACTTCAACAACGATCAAATTTAATTGTTTAGTTGCTGACATGACAAGTGATATGTTAATTCACGTAATACTGTCACATTAGCGACATAATAAGCGTCACGTGAACTAGTATATCAATTTGTAAGAAACTTGTAATGAAAGTAATTGTACTACTCTAATAACACTAAAAATGAAAAAGACCAATAACACTAAAAATGAAAAAGACCGCCCCCTTATCAATCAAAGAATAACTGATTGGAAAAACAGAAATTTTAATAGATTGTCTAATTATTATTCTTACTTTGGAGATTGAGCCTTGACGTGAAGGACACGAAAATATGGCCCTCTGAGTGCGATAAGCAAGGTTTTCAATATAGAATGTATGCTTACCACGGAGGAGCCGTTCAAAGAAAAACTAGAGTAATTTGTTGTATTCATGCAATTGTCCCTTCGATCAGGATTAAGGAAAAGGCCGTGAGTGTGAGTTAAATCCAAAGTGATCGATGTAGTGGGTTCTTGATATTACCCACATGTCTGTCCACAATAAGATCAGTAAGTTGGATTTATCGTAAATTTTAATGATAATAAGGTGTTTCACCACAAGTACTGCAACTAGTTGGGATCCAAAACTACATGTTCTAATAGGTGAGCGGATTGCTCGAGAATTTTTCGAACATGTGAGCTTCATAAAATCTTTATCACATTTATTGTTCGCATAACTAATAATTCAAATAACAAAATTGGTAAAATCTCTATCCGACTAGTTGATAGTGTCCACCTCTCTCTGTCTGGACTAGGTGATAATAAATCTTCTTATACATTTATAATTGCACCTCTAAATTGACAGATCCTTTGCCAGTTTGCTATCTTTCTTCCTTTTTTTTTTTTTTTTTTTTGTTCTTCTCATTTTTCTGATAAACCTCAAGAGTTGAATCCAACAATTATCTACCTTTTATCTACGTTTATATATAGCAAAGAGATGGGAAATTGTACGTCCAAACGCGTTGACCTATTTAACACGTCAAAACAAACAGAAATGTCACGTTAGTGACTTCCATGCCATACTGATACTATTATGTTAAATAAGTAATGAAAATTCTCAAATATATCCTTAAAAATAGAAATTCATTGGAAAGATGATTGAATCACACCTAAATCAGGTTTTTAAAATGGTTTTAGTACCTTTAAACAATTGATTGGATGACTCCTCATCAGTTTTTTTTTTGATAAAAAAATTTAAGAAAATAAATGAGATTATTCACCTAGCTTAATTGAGGTGGAAGTGTGACATGATAGTCACTATAGGCAAGGTCTTTTTATTGGGTTTGATGTGTAAAATAGAGGACATGAGGGATATTGCGCAACATACATATAATATATATTCCCACAAATACATGGCCAAACAATATTGAGTAGGAGGTTAATTAATAATAGGTATGATAGTTTAACAATACAATAGTATTGTGATGTACGACGTCACTTTAGACTTCTAAATTGGATAAATCAAGAATTGAAAATGGTAGGAATAAGACATAGCACGTTGAATGTCCTTCTCTAACCAGGTCCAGCCTCCATCAATTGGTTCAAATTCTGTGGTCCTAGTGTAGTGAGTGCCACTATTGGCCAGTGTGTTCATCTTGAAGTAGTTGATCGAGCTAGGGTAATTGGGTTCCCATTGCTACCACACAATTCATCATATTTCTACATTATTTTCATTTCTGCCATTGTCTAATGGTTTCGTGGAGATAATAGCTAGAGACCATGAAGGGAAAATGTTAGCATCAATGCGTGCCACAAAGTCATATATTCATGATTCTTCAGTAGCAAAGGCGGTGATAGCCCGGAAGGTGATGTAAATGCGTGGGAGATCGATCATGCATTACGCAGAGATGGGAGTTGTTGGAGCATATATGGATATTGGGTAAAGATAAAGAGCACGCGGCGTGCATGACACGCCGCGTGCAAAAAAAAATTTTTTTTTTTTTTTTTTTTTTAAAAAAAAGTGATTCCTGCACGGGCGTGCTACGCACGCCGCGTGCAGTGAATCATGACTCATGGATATTTGATAAATAATACAAATATTCTTCTAAATAGTTTTCAATTATGGTATGTAGGACATGTAAAAAGAAATGCAAATGAAACGGCACACAAGTTAGTTAAGACGGCTATTTCTTATTCTTTAAATCAAATTTGAATGAACGGTTTTTTTGTTTTTATTTGTGATATTGTACTTTTTGAGTAAGACGATTGTTCTTGATTTATGAAAATCTCCAAGTTTCTATATATAAAAAAATAAATAAAAAAATAAAAAAATTGCAATATGCATTGAATCAATATAATAATTAAAATTTTAAATTTACAATAAACAACCTAAAAAAGCTATAATCTAAATAAGGGAAGGGCAGTAAAAAGTTTTTTTTTTTTTTTTGGGGGGAAAAATTAATGATGGCATAGAACTATAGAAGAGTAAGATAAGGACCTTCCATTTGTTTATTTTTGTGTTTCTTGCAACGAGGGGGAAAAGAAAACGAAAGAAACGGCATTTGTCTTTGCCGCACACATAATATGGCTTAGACAGAGACACACCCGAGAATAGATGTCAATGTCCGCACAAATGCAAGATCCACCCTCAAACCCTAACCCCAATCCCAATCCCAATTCCAATTCCAATCCTCGCAACAATGCCAATGCCCCTCCGCCTCCTCCTCCTCCTCCTGCAACGACGTCGTCGTCGATGTTCGGGAACATGATGGCCGGCGGGACCCACCACAGGAGGGCCCACTCGGAGGTCAGCTATCGTCTGCCGGACGACATGGCGGATGTCTCTCCGTCCGATCCGTTCGCCGGTGGCGGAGGCGGAGGCGGCGGAGGAGGAGGCGGGTCGTCCACGGCGAGCATGGAGGAGATGGGATCGGAGGACGACCTCTTCTCGACCTACATTGACGTGGAAAAGATCGCGAATCAGAGTGGCGGCGAGGGAAATGGAGGCGGAGGGGGAGGAGAGAAGAGTGGGAGTGGGAATAGGGCGAGGCATAGGCATAGCAGCTCTGTCGATGGCTCCTCCACTACCACGTCGTCCACCGGTGTCTTTGGCGAGATCATGGAGGCCAAGAAGGCCATGCCTCCTGACAAGCTCGCCGAGCTCTGGAGCCTCGATCCCAAGCGTGCCAAAAGGTCCCTCTCTCCATTTTTTATTAAAAAGTTCACAACTTTTTTTTTTCTTTTTTTTCTAAAGTTTGGAATTCTAGGAAATTGAAAGTTTTTACTCAATATGCTTATTGGGTTGATGTGACTGTGTTGTTTGGTGGCCATTTTGAGATTACATTCTACTTCTGCTGTGAATGATGCCTTTTGGGTTATGATTGTTGCCCAAAGTGATCATCTTTGTTTACAGTTTTTGGAATTTGGAATTTGGTTAGCAACATGGGTAATCGAGTAAAAGAGATTTAGTTCATGTTGATGCTTTAGTAAGATCTCCAAGTTTATACGGAATTAATTGGCCTTGTTAAGTCAGATCTCTCTCTCTAAGCTACAGTTGGATGTCTTTAATTTGGCTGAAAGAAGTATCTTCTTATAAACTTTTGGTGAACACTTGGTGTACATACTTATACACGCATACATATGTATTATTACAACGTTCAGAAGAAATCATTTTACTGATTTGCAATGTCGATCTGTTGGTTTGCAACCTTGAGCATTTTCCTTCACCTTATGCAGGCTGTCTGTCATTTCGTGCTATTTTGTACACAAAAACTGTTTCAAATTTGGGCAATTATTTGCAACGGTTTAACTTGACTTTCTGAGAGCTCGCATTGATAACCATTTCCTTTTGTAGGTCCTCATATATATGTCTATCCTGACAATTTTAAACTATACATTATTAAATCTCTTGTTGCATGGTCAGAGCTTTCTTCTGTGTTTAAAAATCTATTCCTTTCACAAAATCTCTCTGCTATGTGATATGCTAGTTCATTACTAAATTACATAAATTGTGTTTCTAGAGATTTAACCAATTTCTTAGAATCTACATCAAATGCTACGTCACTATTTATAGGGGATGGTGGAGGTTCTAGCACAGCCCACTTTTTCTATAATGGAGAACATTCAGCTGAAAATCCAATAAAAAAGGAGGAAAAAGACACTGTAAGGAGTGTTGTGCTTATTAGAACTAGTGCATTAATTTTGTGTTTGTATTATGAATCTTGAATCCCATGAGGAAATGCCAACTTGTGGAAATTAACAATTTGGAAACACATTGAAATTGACTTGTATTGTCTGGATTCTAGTTGTATTATATAATTTGTAAGTTATGTGCATATATGTGCACATGTCAATCACCATACAGTAAATTTGTAAGTTACACATGCAAAAAGCTCACAAACCCGTCTTGGAAGAAAGAAAAAGCACCCAAACACACACTTGGATACATGTTTCTCTGCAACTGTCAAATGCATTTTCAATTATCCGTAGTCTAGGCATTTTGGGCGCTTGAGCTGACGTTTTGGTTGTTATATATAGGATATTGGCAAATCGCCAGTCTGCTGCCCGCTCAAAGGAGAGGAAGGCCCGCTATATACAAGAACTTGAGCGCAAGGTTCAGACCCTTCAGACAGAAGCCACCACTCTTTCTGCCCAACTCACACTATTCCAGGTCAGTCTTGGCAGTTTCTAGATCTTCTTTCTTTCTTTTTCTTCTCTAGTCATAGTAACATGGTCTAAGCTATTTTGTCCATCACGTGTGGTACAATGGAGCGTGATAAGTCAAGTTATGGTTTCTTTGGATGACATGCATATTTTTGCATGTTAAAAGAAAAGAAAAAAAGAAGATGCATCATAATTATTACCCAAGTTAAAGACCTTGTTTTGCTGCTGCATAATAATTAGGATTTTTCTTGAATGCTGGCAATCTATTTCTGCACTTGAAACATAATTTAAAATAAGATATGCAGCATGCTTCCTGAAGGTGACATTTGTCGTAAGTGACAAAATGAATTTTTGTGATCTATTCTTTTGGTATTTAGTTTCTTCCTGAAAATGGTTCTTCAATTACACAAGATTGTGTCAGTTTATAGCTAAAAAAGAAGACGGTGACCATTTTTGTAACATTATTTTGTTTATTCATTTCTGCTGCAAGCTTTATTCAACGTTAAACCTTCACTTGTTGGATTCAGAGTTCGTTTGCAAATTCACAGACACACTCATACATAGTGTTGCTTAATCAAGGATGATGACCTCTTCACTTCTTTTCTTCATATGTAGAGGGACACAACTGGTTTGAGTAGTGAAAATACAGAGCTTAAGCTTCGGTTACAAGCTATGGAGCAACAGGCTCAGTTGCGTGACGGTATGTTTGATGCTTACATTTATTATTCATGTTGATATATGAAAATAGTTTTGTACTTTCTCTTATGATCTCTCCTAATCAAAATATGTTTATTTGAATGACTTTTCCTGGGCTAAAAGTTTCGTATGAAATTTGTCCGTGATATCATACAGCTCTGAATGAAGCACTGAAGAAGGAAGTTGAGAGACTCAAGATTGCCACTGGCGAAATAATGAGCCCTTCTGAGTCATTTAACTTGGGAATGCACCATATGCCATACACCCAATCAACATTTTTCCCAGTTCCACAACAGCCTGGACCTGCTTGCCACCAGAACATGCAGTTACCTTTCAGTCATTCCCAATCTAGCATGTCAACTCACCACCAACTGCATCAATCAAATTCTCATCCACTCTCAGAAATGATGCAGAATGATCCACTTGGCCGATTGCAAGGGCTCGACATTAATGGCAAAGGATCATCCATTGTGAAATCTGAAGGCCCCTCACTTTCTGCAAGTGAAAGTAGCACCACATTTTGACACAATCTGGCTGCTAAGCTGCTGACCTGCTGACTTGTTTATGGCACGCCCTCCTAGTAGATTGTTTATAAGCTTGACATCTAGTCATCCAGAGAAGGTACTCTATAATTCTATTATTTATTCCATTGGTGTTAAGGATTGATTCTTAATTGTTTATTCTTAGGGTTGTTCCCCAAAAAGGGGTAGCTCCCTCAGGTTCGGTTGCAATGTTCATCAGTCATTTATTCAATATGGGATTTTGTGTTGCTGGGATGCTAGAACATATGGGAATGAAAGGTCATTCCTATTGGATGTTGGGATGCTACCATGATGTCATCCTTTTTCCTTTGTATCTGGTTTAAATTTGATACCCTGTAAACTTTGTCACTAATTTCTCTTTCTCCCTTTCATGCACCGACTGAAAACAAGATGGCCTCTTTCTCAGTTTGTACCCATTTTTTTTTTTTGGGGTGCTTTTTCCTTCTCCTTTCCCCTGGTATTGCTTTCAATTTAATATTTTCTGAAAACCATGGTCCATGGTCCTCCTTTCAGTTGGCATTTCTAAACCAAGATGTTGAAGAGTTATGATAGTTAGGCTCAAGCTCATTTGCCAACGACTTTTAGAGTTGAAAATGACTCCTCTCTCATGCATGCACACTTTTTATTGAGGATGTCCAGAGACAACGAGTCAATCATGTTGGCATAAGCATCGATTGTTCCAAAGATTATCTTATCAGAAAGCATATAAAAACTTAAATAGATTGGACACAAAACTCTGCAATTCGTAGACAATATGACATTATATTTCTTGTAAGTTGTAACAGACATAACAGCATAGTATGTCTGAATTCTGATATCCATTTTCATTCTGATGGACCCCATGTATATTCCTTTTTTCATGTAATGAATATTATCTTGCCTAGAAAAAAGAAAAAAAAGACAACAGCATTATGCTTTAATACACGGACGGACGCTAGCTTCCCTGGAGCTTTATTTTCATCCATATTTTATTAGAAAATGCACTAAGCTAAGTGCATACAATGTTGCACCTAGTCCACCCTGCAAAAGAGATCAAGATCAAATTCATAAAGTTAGTATGTTTAATCATGTCAAAATTTAGAGAGAAGATTAATTTACAGATAATCCCGGCCAAAGAAAGAAAATTTACTTGGAACAATCAGTAGTGGGTGTAATTTTGTAGGGACAAGTAGTCCCACATGCCTCGGGTAGGGTGCCAACTAGGTCGTAGTTGATTCCAGGGATGGGTTTAAGACCATTCATGATGCAGCTGCATGCAGCTCTGTCATCTGCTGTGCCATTGGAAGCAGCATTGAGTGTTTTTATGCCCTCACAACAAATCGTTGGCACCGTCCCTCCGATGATCGCATAGGGGATGCATGGGGTGAGTAAGGTTGTGATCTCAGCACATGTTAGAGATGCATCAACGTGTTGATGAGCAGCAGCCACCAACATGCATACAAGCACTGTTGTGTATGCCACCTTAAAAGCTGCGAAGCTAATTGCCATCTTAGCAATTTTGTTCTCTCTCACGTACTAATTAAGCCTTTGCTTTTCCTTTGCTTTATTTCTGGGTATGGGGGTTTATATAGAGTGCCAACAATGGTGGAGGCCTCGACTGTTGCCGTCTAGGTCTCTAATGGCTGCGTGAAAACTGAAGCTGGGCCAGAAGATTTTTGCTCAATCATGATGGTTGTTGGCAAGAACATCCAAAAATGCTTCTGGACCTTCATGTGGAAAAAGGAGTTTCGTGAGTTGATCATGTAACTACATGTTGAAGATGGAAGATTATGCTAGGGGAGGAACTTGTCATTAACGGGCCTTGATTTGCGGGGACTTGGTTTCCGAAAAATGAATCACCTGAATAAAAGTATGCCTAAAACAAAGTTTTTTTTTTTTTTCAAAGCTAAAATGGTAGGCAGGGGCGGCTAAATGGGGTTACTCTATTTGGTAGTGACCATAGTAGTACTTTACTAAAAACTGCTCAGGAGGGGTCCATATGGTGGGAACCACATGCGCTTCTTCAATACCAATTGAGTCTTAATATGTGTCCAACCACTTCGTACATTTCCAATTTTTTTTACAAATTAATGTTACAGTTCATAATTAGTGAAATAATTAAGAGTGTATGATTGATAAATCAATCACTAACTAATCATTTTATCAATTAGAATTGTCACGTCAATTTGTTTTAGACTTTATAGTAAAAGTTATAGTACTCCTACACACCGCACTCATTCATAAATTGTCAAATCATACTAATTGTATTTGGGATGTTCAAGTTCCAACAGATCAATATCAATCTTTCCTGGCGGCACCCAATGCTCCAATTTTTCCGTCTCATTTTCTTGGCAATCAAAAAGAACACACAATACTTGACCAAAACACAATATTCATTTCTCCGTACGACTACTTTTAGATTTGACTGCTCTTGTAATCAATGCAACATCTGATGTTATCGAAAATGATATCCCAAGTATGATGATGAAGCACATGAAATCTTCAGCTTGTGGTTTGAATGGTTCAAAGTAATTTTGTCCGAAGATTGAAAAAAGAGTTCCACGAGAGGATTCAAGAATGTGGAAAAATGAGTTTCGTGAGTGAGTTGATCATGTAAACTTCGTATGCTGACATGGTTAATGGTTATCAACATGTTGAAGATGGAAAGATTATGCTAGAGGATGAACTTGTTAATTACTAAGCGGCCTTGATTTGCGGGAGACTTGGATTTCTGATAAATGAACCCTTCAATAAAAATATGCTTAAAGAAAAATTAATTGGACTTGTTGAGCATTCTTTTCATACCATTTGGTATTACTCCTCGTCATGAAACAAAATGTTTGGGGTACTACAATTTTTATAAAAAATAGACGTAACAGTTTATAATTGGTAAAATGATTAAATGTTGCATGGTGAACAAATCAATCACTAACATTTTACTAATTATGAATTATCTCGTCAATTTGCAAGAAATTTTGTAGTAAATGTTCGTAAATAGTCAAAACAAGTGTCAATCAACATTGGACCTGTTGTTACCGTGCGCAATTATTGATGAACAATATAGAATCGAAAAGAGAGAAAGATTAAGAGAGAGAGAGAGAGTCGAAACACAGCTTTAATATAGTTTGGCAATTTGCCTACGTTCATAGAGAGGCGGCTATATTTTTCTCTTAATGATCCAGGGTTACAACATAACATATATATAGGAAAAAACCCTAAACCCTAAACCCTACTTGTACGAACGTATTAAAGAAATTTCCAAAATACCCCGTACCGTACCCCGTCTACTTGGCCTTTCACTGGTATTAATATAAGCCACTAGTTTCAACAGAATCAAATACGCCGCCTAAGGACAAGTGTTCAAATTCGATGGAATGTTCAAGCTCCACTTGGCACTTTGCGGAGTCTTTATTGCAATGTGTCCACCCACAAATCAACCAAATATCAATCCTTAGATTTAGTTTGGAGGATAACCGCCAATCATTTTCTGAAGACATCCTCTTTACTTCGAACTTCTCTTCCTAGGTTTTAACTTCTACCCTAATTAGAAAAATTAATTGATTAACCACTAGTTTCAACAGGATCAAATACGCCGCCTAAGGACAAGTGTTCAAATCCGACTAGTCGTATATGGAATGTTCAAGCTCCACTTGGCACTTTGCAGAGTCTTTATTGCAATGTGAAATCAACCAAATATCAATCCTTAGATTTAGTTTGGCGGATAACCGTCAATCATGTTTTGAAGGCATCCTCTTTACTTCGAACTTCTCTTCCTAGGTTTTAACTTCTACCCTAATTAGAAAAATAAATTAATTAATTAAAAAAAAAAAATCTTCTTCCCCATAATTTCATTGCAAATCTACTCCAACATCAAGTCCGTTTGAGCACTAGAGAGTCTAGGTCAATACCAATGTTCCAAAAAGAGAACGAAGAAATTAATTGATGTGGAGAATAATTTTGGTGAAATTAAAAATATGATGATAAAATATACAAAATTCAAAAAATTTGGGTTTTTATAAGAAATTGCCGTGGTTATAGATTGTTGTCGAAATGGGGTTTGGCAGTACTGTTGTTGGACTTTGTGCTGGATTGAAACATGATGAGATGAGGACAGAAGAGTTAATAAAGATAAGAATATATACTTTGCGTAAAAGGCTATTTAAGAGGTTTCTTAACGAGACACGTTACATGTACATTTGTTGTACGTATGTGATTTATCTGTTTTTGTAAATTAATTATTAAATTTATAAGATTTATAGGTGAATTTTACATATTCATTCGGAGTAATGCTATAAGTTTTTTTATAGTCTTTCTAAAGTCATCTCAAATGTGATGTAATTTTTAAAATTACCGTTGAATTTAAGATGTGATTTATTAACTTTTAATCTATTAGTAATTTTAAAAGTCACATCAAATTTAAAATGACTTTAAAAAAACTCTAAAAAAACTGATAACATTATACTCTTTAATTCGTTCAATTGGATAAGTAAAAAAATTTGGATCTTGAGTATTTCTTAATAGATATTAGATATGTACAAAAAAGATATCTTAATAGATGTACAAAAGATATGTAAAAAAAAAAAAAATCTTCTGACTGATATGCCTGAAGTTCATCTTGCCAACCAATAGAAAAAATCTTCTGACTGATAAGTCTGACTTTTCATGCAGCCCAATATTAGTCTAATAGTCTTAGACAGCAACGGTTGAAGCTTCCACCAATTGTTGGCATTATCTATAACGGCTCTGAAAAAAAACGTTAATCATTATGTTACTTTTAAAAATATTAGTTAATTTAAATTTTTTTAAAAATTATTTATAAAGCCAAATTTTACCTAATAAGTAACAAATCATCCACTCTATATTGGCAAATCATCTTCCAATTAAAGAACCCAAGCCATACAAATTAACTCCCCCTCAAATCCATTCATAATTTTCTTGTCAGGATCATATAATTATGAGTGTCTTTTCATAAACCATACACTCTATATGACAACTTATATTCAGATATTCTCAATACAAAATCAGAGTGTTATACCCTCTCTCCTTCAACCTACATGCATGTTTTTCTATAAATAATATGTTGTACATGCACTTGTTTGGTTTGTATTTTACATTAAAAAAATATAAAGAAAAATATTACTTAATATATTTAAGTGATCAAGCACATTAACTTTTAATTAGTTTATTTGATTCGATCTTTTAGTACGTATTTTTCTCCCTAACACCCCTCGCCCTCTCTATATAAGGCGTAGATACCCATGTTGTTGTCCCATAAATAAAGCTAAGAAAGGCTTAATATTTATAGTGCGTGTGAGTGTTTGAGAGAGATCGAACAAAATTACTCCCATGGCAAAGTTCGTAGCTTTAACGATGGCATACACAACAGTTGTTATTGCATGCATGTTGATGGCTAATTCTCATCATCATGTTGATGCATCAATAACGTGTGCGGAGATCACAACCTTACTCACACCATGCATCCCCTACGCGATCACTGGAGGGAACGTACCGACCGTTTGCTGTGAGGGCTTAAAAATAACCGATGCTGCTTCCAACACCGTAGAAGAAGAAAGAGTCGAATGTAGTTGCATCCAGAATGGTCTTGCACCCATCTCAGGAATCAACTACGATTTCGTTGCCGCCCTTCCCGACAAATGCAACCATACTGCTCCCTACATAGTTACACCCACTACCGACTGTTCCAAGTAATTAAATCTATCTATCTATCTATCTATTATTATATATATATGCCCTCTTTTTTGTCTGAATTCTTTAGTATGACATGATTAAACATGCTAACGTTATGAATTTGATCTTTTTGCAGGGTGCCGTAAGTCGCCTTTTTCTAATAAAATATGGATATGAAAATAAAGCTCCAGTGAAGCTAGCTAGCGTCGACCGTCCGTGTGTTAAAGCACAATGCTGTTGTGTCTTTTTTTTTTTTTTTTTCTTGAAAGATAATATTTCATCACATGAGATCCAGCAGAACGAAAATGGAGCTCAGATATATGTAATACTATGTTGTTGTGTCTGTTATAAGGAATATAATGTCATATTGAACTTGTTATATACGAGCAACACCACTTAATTCTACGTCTGCGTTCTTTGTGTTTTACGATGAGATAATCTTCTTTGAACAATCGATGCTCACGCCAACGTACAACATTGACTCGTGGTCTCTGGAAATCTTCAATAAAAAGTGCATGCGAGAGAGAGAGAGAGAGAGAGAGAGGAGTCATTGAGAAATGAGCTTGAGCCTAACTCATTACTAATTATTTTATCAATTATAAATTATAGGACTCCTAATTGCACTCATTCACAAAAACTCAAGGCTGGTGTCAATCAACATTATTGAACTAGGCGTGACCCCGCCTAATCATATTTGGGATGTTCAAGCTCCCAACAGAATATCAATCGATCTTTAATTTTAGGTACCCAATATTCTGGCATTGTTTGGTAAACACCTCATCATGTTCAAATGCTGTTCATCATGTAGTTGATTATGTAACTACATCTACATGTTCACAGTCGCATGGCATGCTTATCAAAATGGAATATTATCTTGTTCTTAAGCGGCAGCTGAGAATAGTAAATTAATATCATATCTCATAAACGTATGGCTAAACTAAGGTAATTCCTTTCAAGCCACCCTGATTGTATACTCCTTCTATGGTAAAAGTAAATTAGATTATTCTAATTTTTATCGTGGATTTTTATTTTTTATTTTTATGAAATGACATAGCATTTCATAATTAGTGAAATGATTAGATGTATTAATGTATATAGTTGACAAATCAATCCTTAACTAATCATTTTATCAATTATTAACCATCAAAGTCATAACATCCCTAACAATAATCATTCATAAATATTCAAAATAAGTGTCAATCAACATTGGACCAAACGCGTCGCCTACGAACAAGTACTGTTCAAATCCGACTAGTCAAATTTGGGATATTTAAGCTCCACTTGGTACTTTGCTAAGTCTTTTATTGCAATGAGTCCACCCACAAACCAACCAATTAATATCATAATATCAATCTTCATCATTTTCTGAAGACATCATCTTACTTCCTACTTCTCTTGCTAGGTTTTAACTTCTACCCCTTGCAAATCTACTCCATACATCAGTCCCAGAAGAAAAGATAGGGGGGGGGGTGGGGGGTGTGGTTAGGGTTATAGATTTTTCAGGCCATCGATCCCATCATTTTGAATTTGCCATGTGTCATGCATAAGATATATCAACATACATACATTTCATTCATGGGAACAAGCTATACAGATAATGTACACAATATATAATTCATATCCTATGCATCCACATCCCTAACTTTGTATAACGTTGTTAAAGTATAGACACTGAGGCAGATCTTCAATAATCCATGGTACAGTAATTTAGACAATAAATATTAGTCTTATAATTATTCAGACGATAAATACAAAAAATTGCAGGCTGTTTTGTGGTGTCATACTGTCATGTCTCTCCGCTTGTCATGGAACTTTTTTTCCACATTTTTGGATCTTCTCACTGAAATCCTTTTTTCCACATGAAGGTCCACTAGCATTTTTGGATCTTCTCATGGATCGGAACTCCTTTTTCCCCCATGTAGGTCAACAGCATTTTTGGATCATCTTGCCAACAACCATCATTATTAAGGAAAAATCTTCTCACCCAGTCTCAGTTTTCATGCGGCTATTAGACTTACCTCCACCATTGTTGGCATTCTCTCTAACAACTCGAAACAAAAACAAACAAACAAAAAAAAAAAGAGTCGACTACGTACATCTACATTATCATTTTAAAAAGATTAATCAATTTAAAGTTTTTCTATAATCACTTATAAAACTCAATTTCACCTAGTAAATAAGCAATCATTCACTTTGTTATGAGTGTCTTTTTATAAATTATTCATTCTAAGTAAGCAACTCATCTATCCAATATGGGACGGAAGGGTTACGCTTTATATAAAACCTAGGTAGCCATGTTGTTGTCCCCATAAATACCCATAAATAAAAGCAAAGTTTTTTTTTTTTTCAGCCAGTTAGCCCCTAACACAAACATTTTTTGGTTCCTAGCCCATAATAATTTCTAGTTCCATCTCTTGGTGTACGTACGTCAAGTACGTGGCATGTTTCTCCGGCCACTTGTCGTGGAACTTTTTTTCCACGTGCATTTCGGATCTTCTCACGGAAATCCTTTTTCCACACGAAGGTCCACTAGCATTTTGGGATCTTCTCAAGGAACTCCTTTTTGCACATGAAGTTCCAGTAGCATTTTGGATCATCTTGCCAACAACCAAGGAATATTCTTCTGACTCAGTCTGAGTTTTCATGCAGTCCATTAGACTTAGACAGTAACAGTCAAAGTCTCCGCCATTGTTGGCATACTCTATAACGACTTAGGAAAAAAAGTTAATTAACTATATTTACGCTATCACTTCAAAATAATTTATCAATTTAAATTTTTTTTAAAATTACTTATAAAGCAAAATTTTACCTAGTAAATAAGCAACCACGTACCCACTCTATGAGCAACTCATCTTCCAATTAAAGAACCGCAGCCATACAAATTAACTCCTCCTTAAATCCATCCCTAATATTCTTGTCATGGCCATATTATGAGTATCTTTTTCTATAAACCACACTCTATATGGACAACTCATATTTGAATATTTTCAATACAAAACTAGAGCGTCACCCTCTCTCCTTAAACCTACATGTATGTTTTTCTATAAACCACCCACTCTCTATATAAGGCTTTGATACCCATGTTGTTGCCCCCGTATATACCCAAAAATAAAGCAAATAAACTCTTAATTATAGTGCGCGAGTGTGAGAGGGATCAAACAAAATTACTCCCATGGCAAGGTTGGTAGCTTTAAAGATGGCATACACAACAGTTGTTGTATGCATGTTGATGGCTGCTTCTGATCATCATGTTGATGCATCAATAACGTGCGCGGAGATCACAACCTTACTCACACCATGCATCCCCTACGCGATCATCGGAGGGACTGTACCGACCGTTTGTTGTGAGGGCTTAAAAACAGTTGATGCTGCTTCCAACACCGTAGAAGAAGACAGAGCCGGATGTAGTTGCATTAAGAATGGTCTTGCACCCATCCCAGGAATCAACTACGACCTTGTCAGCACCCTTCCCGAGAAATGCAACCATACTACTCCCTACACGATTACAGCCACTACCAACTGTTCCAAGTAAAATCTATCTCCTTTCTTTCTTCTTTTTTTTTTGTAAGAGTCTCCTTTCTTTCTTTGATTGATGGGATTATCTGCACTATTTTTGTCTGAATTCTTTAGTATGACATGATTAAACATGCTAATGTTATGAATTTGATCTTTTTTGCAGGGTGGAGTAAGTCCAATATTGTATACATGCACTTCTAGCTTAGAGCTTTTTTCTAATAAAATATATATGGATGAAAGTAAAGCTACAGGGAATTGGCTAGCTAGCTAGCGTCGACCGTCCGTGTGTTAAAGCACAATTCTGTTGTGTCTTTTATATATATATATATATATATATATATATATATATAGGAAAGATGATATTTCATTACATGAAAAAAGAATGTATATGGGATCCAGTAGAACGAAAATGGACCTCAGATATATATAATACTATGTTGTGTCGATCTGTTATAAGGAATATAATGTCATATTGTGTACGAATTGCAGAGTTTGTGTCCAATCTATATATTGAACTTGTTATATATATATATACGAGCAACACAACTTAATTCTACGTACGTCTGCGTTCTTTGTGGTTTATGATAAGATCATCTTCTTTGTAACAATCGATGCTCATGCCAACAAGATTGACTCGTTGTCTCTGGAAATCTTCAATAAAAAGTGCATGCGAGAGAGAGAGAGAGGTCATTTTATAAAAGTCATTGACAAATGAGGTTGAGCCTAACTATCATTACTAATCGTTTTATCAATTATAAAAGTCAGGACAGGTGTCAATTAACATTGAACCAGGTGTGACCCTGTTCAATGCTTTGGCATTGTTTGGTAAATGCTATACCATGCTTAAATACTGTTCATTTTTTGGTGAAAAAAAAAGAATAATAATTGATATAAAAAAGGTAAAAAAATATTATTAAAAAGTGAAAAAATTTTGCTTCTAAGCAATCAAAAAGAGCACCCAATACTTCACCGAACAGAAGATGAGAAAAACAAAAGAACCCAGTAGCTAGGCCACCACCCAAGTGAGACTAGTACACATGTTTGACTCAAATTTTCATTGTCATTGTCATTTTCTATGTGGACTGTGGTCACTAGGTTTTGATTTGACTGCTCTTGTAATCAATGCAACATCTGATATTATTGAAAGGGGGCCCCAAGTATGATGAAGCAAATGAAAATCTTGAGCTTCTTGTTTGAATGGTTCAAAGTGCTCTTGTCCATGGAAAAGGAGTTCCATGAGAAAATCCCAAAAAATTCAACTGGACCATCGCGTGGAAAAAGAATTTCCGTGAGAAGATCCAAAAATGTGGAAAAAGGAGTTCCGTGAGTTGATTATGTAAATACATACATGCTTATCAAAATGGAACATTATCTTGTTATTAAGCGGCCTTGATTTGTGGCGAAATGAGTTCTTAAGCGGCAGCTGAAAATAGTAAATATCATATCTCATAAACGAGTCATGCTATGCGGCTGTCAAAATTTGGCAGCCTAGCCCTAGCATTGGACATATATTAAAAAAAATAATAAAATTTTATTTTTTTGTTAATAAAATTTTTATGAGTTAATATTTAGTTTATAATGCCTCAAAACTTATTTTTGGATTCAAAATTAAAATTTAGGGTGGAAGATTAATCCTTTATGGATGATATCACTCAAAAAAAGATTCGATCATCCTAAATTTGATGCTAATACCTCAAATTTGGTTCTAATACTTCAAATTTAGATTTCCCTTTAATATCTCTCTTCTTCAATTTAAATTTTTTTTTTAAAAAAAAGTCTAAAACTTGGCTGCCTCAATTTGGCAGCCGGAAATCTCTACTCCTCATAAACATATGGCTAAACCAAGTTAATTCTTTTAATTTGCCTTGATTGGTATTTCTTCCGTTATTATAATTTTTATTGTAATATTTTTTATGAAACGACGTAACATTTTATAATTGATGAAATGATTAGATGTATTACTGTATATAGTAGATGACAAGTCAATCAACAACTAATCATTTTATCAATTATAAAACGTCAAAATCATAACTTTTCTAACAATAATTATTCAACTTACAAAATAAAATAAAATAATCATCCATAAATAGTCAAAACAGGTGTCAATCAACATTCAACCAAACGCGCCGCCTATGAACAAGTACTGTTCAAATCCGACTAGTCAAAATTGGGATATTCAAGCTCCACTTGGCACTTTGCTTAGTCTTTTATTGCAATAGTTGAGTCCATCCACAAACCAACCAAATAATATCAATCTTCATAGATTTGGTTTGGTGGATAACCGCCAATCATTTTCTGAAGACATCCTCTTTAATTACTTTGTACTTCTCTTAAAGTTTTTAACTTCTATCCCATAATTCCACTGCAAATTTACTTCATACATCAGTCCGTTTTTCAGGCCATCCCATCATTTTGAATTTGCCATGTGTCATAATATATATGTCAACATACATACATTTCATTCATGGGAACAAGATATGTACACAATATATAATTCATGTTTAATGCATCCAGATCCTTAACTTTGCGTAACGTTGTTAAAGTATGGATATGGACGCAAATCTTCAATAATTGTGAGTATAGTAATTCGGACAGTAAATATAAGAGTTTTATAATTATTCAAATAGTAAATACAAAAAATTGCAAGCTATGTTGAGGTGTTGTACTAAAATCCTTTTTTCCACATGAAGGTCCACTAGCATTTTTGGATCTTCTCATGGAAACTCTTTTTTCCCTATGTAGGTCCAGAAGCATTTTTAGATCATCTTGCCAACAATCATCATGATTGAGGAAAAATCTTCTCACCCAGTCTCTGTTTTCATGCGGCCATTAGACTTACCTCCACCATTGTTGGCATTCTCTCTAACAACTCAGTCACTATATTTGAACAACTCATCCTCCTAATAAAGAAGACATTTTTTTTCCAGAGCCGTGTTCTCTAAACCACTCACTCTAAGTATACAACTCATCTGTTCAATATGGGACCCAAGGGTTACGCTCTATATAAAGCCTAGGTAGCCATGTTGTTGTCCCCATAAATAATATCTACCCAGAAATAAAAGCAAAGAAAGGCAACAAAATTACTCCCGCATGGGCATGGCAAAATTTGCAGCTTTTAAGAAGGCATACACAATAGTTGTTATTGTATGCATGTTGATGGCTAATTCTGATGTTGAAGCATCTCTATCATGCCCTGAGATCACAACCTTGCTGGCTCCATGCATCCCCTACGCGATCATCGGAGGGGCCGTACCGACCGTTTGTTGTAAGGCTGTAACAACATTGGATGATGCTTCCAACACCGTAGAAGAAGACAGAGCCGCATGTAGTTGCATCATGAGTGGTCTTTCACTCATCCCAGGAATCAACTACGATCTCGTTAGCACCCTTCCCGAGAAATGCAACCATACTTGTCCCTACACAATTACAGCCACTACCGACTGTTCCAAGTAAATCTATATATTCCTTTCTTTCTTTGACTGATGGGATTACCTGCACTATTTTTTTTTCTTTTTTTGTCTGAATTCTTTAGTAGGACATGATTAAACATACTAACGTTATGAATTTGATCTTTTTTGCAGGGTGCAGTAAGACCAATATTGTATGCACTTATAGCTTAGAGCATTTTTCTAATAAAATATGGATGGAAATAAAGCTCCAGGGAAGCTAGCTAGCGACCGTTTGTTCAAGCACAATGCTGTTGTGTCTGTTTTTTTTTTTTTTTTTTAGTTAAGAATTAAGATAATATTAAAATGGACATAACTCAGACATATATACTATGTTGTTGTGTCTAATATTATAAGGAATATAATGTCATATTGTGTACGAATTGCAGAGTTTGTGTCCAATCTATATACTGAACTTGTTATATATGAGCAGCACAACTTAATTCTACATCTGCATTCTTTGTGCTTTCTGATGATAAGATCATCTTTGGAATAATTGACACTCATGCCAACATGATTGACTCCTTGTCTCTGGAAATCTTCAATAAAAAGTGTGCATGCACGAGAGAGAGAGAGAGAGAGGAGTCGTGGGAGCTGAAAGTCACGAACTTGTCTCTCTTCTTTTAAGTGAGAGAAGCTCTCACTTTCCTGTGTGTGGAAAAAGTCCCTCCTCCTAACTCTCTTTACCTTCGTTGCGAGTGCTCAAAGAGGAGAGATGAGCTTCTTCTTTTCCCTCCTCCCAACCTCCCGTTTCCCTTTCCCATCTATTCCCAGTTTTTTTCTGTTTGGTTTTTCTTGTGTTTTCTTTGGTATACCCGTCTAATCTACAGCTCCACTTCCCCCACCACCACAAGTTCGGCTTGTCTTTTTGGAAAAATATGAGTTGAAAAGGGAAAAATATAATTGGTTTTCTTTCTATTCAGAAATTGCTTGAGATATTATCAATTTTATTACAATTTTTTTACAAATTGACGTATTAAAATGATTAAGAGTGTATGATTAATAAATCATTTACTAATTATAAATTGTCATGTCAATTTGTAAAAAATCTTATAACAAAAGTTGTAACACAACCACTCATTCGTAAATAGTCAACACAAGTGTCAATCTACATTGAATTAGACACACCGCCTATGAACAAGTACTAAAATTTGAGAAATATGCTAAGCTTACATACACATTTTACAAAAAAACTTTTATAACATAATATGACACAATATGATTGGTTTCTCAAAAGTTAAATTTATCTCATTTTTAATCAAATTGTGCCACATCATGTTGTAAAAGTTTTTTTGTAAAACTTATTTGTAAACTTAGCATTCCTCAAAATTTGACCAGCTGTATTCCAGATAAGATGACAAGAGAAAAGTTAATAAAAATAAGACTACATTGTGTCAAAAAGGCTATTAAGAGACAAAAATGCTTTAAAAATACCTGATCGTGCGTTTCAGGCCATCTCATCAATTTGATTTGCCATGTGTCATGTTACATCAACATACGTACATTTCATTCATGGGAACAAGATATACAAATAATGTACACATCCCAAGCACTATATAATTTATGTTCCATCCACATCCCTAACTTTGTATAACCTTGCTAACGTAGACATATAGGATCCGGATCTTCAGTAATAAGCTGTCCAAATTGCTAACAATTTAGACAGAATGCTGCTGAGAATCTCTATCTAGACAGAGAAGTACAAAAAAAAGGTGCAAGAGACTACCTCTCTCAAGCAAAATGCAAAAAGTAACACTGCAAAGTGGGGGTATCCTTGATTTTTTTTTTTTTTTGATAAGTAAGGTATCCTTGATGTTGTATAACCCATGTTTGGGTATTAACATGGAGGGTTAAGGGATGAACCAAAAAAACTTCTAAGTTATATAAAGCTTTGGCGCAAAATACAAAAAAGATGAAGGCTGTTTTGAGGTGTCAGTACCTTGACATGTTTCTCCACTTGTCCTTTAGATCAACCTGGACAAAGTAACCTCCCACTTATATATTGGGTGCAAAGATTACAAAGCAAAACTAAAGCATTGTAAATGAGTAAAATAATTTACCTCTGTCCTCTCTTCAAAAATATCACGGAAGCAATTCAAGATAAGCTTCCAGTTTCCTTTACCATACCTTCATTAAGAAATAAGACAAATGAGAATGAGAAAGTTTACATACTTGTTAAATCTCAAACCAATTAGATGTCCGACAATCTTTAAAAATAAATTCTAGTAATGAGTTTTCTCAAGATCAGAACAAGCACTTACTTCTGCACAGCAGTCCTCAAAGTGTCTTCCTCCAATAAACTCCATCTCTTTATCTGTCTCCTTCTGGCAAACTTTGTAACCTCCTGCTTCTTCAAGGGAGAAACAAGCTTTCTCCTTCGGCTGGGTAGGTGAAGTCTACTTGCATCCTCGGTCATTCCTTCGGGTGAGTCATCTATTGAATCATCCCACTGCAAAGACATATATAATGCTCTCAATATGCAAAATAACTGTATGCCAACTTAACAATAATTTTTTTACTAAAAGAAAATTTATTGATACAAATAGCAATTAAACACTATCACACACTTAGAACGTGTTTGGATTGAGTAATCTTTTAAGATTCCTTGTTACACTTAAAGTGAAGAGAATCCAAATACACAAGGGAATGTGGATTCTCTCCCAAGTGCCTTGAGAAAGCTTTCTTTCTTTAAAATGACAAAAATGTCCACATTCCCTTGCCCATATGTTCTATTAACAAGGCACTACACCTTTCACTTGAGCCAGCTAAACCACAATCCTTACAAAACTTGTTATGGTTTTTTTTTTTTTTAGAAAAATGCTATGAGTATCAAAACTTTTACCAAGAGTTGTGTACAAAAATAATGTGAACCTTATTCATTGGAGATTATCAAAATAATTAATCAAGGGAAATGCTACGGGTACCAATGAATAAGCTTCACATCATTTTGGTAATCATCTTTTAGTAAACAATTTGGTACCCATAACATTTTTTTTTTTTTTTAATGTATCTTTTAGGGTTTGATTGTGACAATTTGTAAAATTCGTATACAAAATAAGGAACTATTTTATTCCATAAAAAATGAAAAATGAATGTAAAATCTGTATACGAAAGTGAGGGACCATTTTATTCCACGAAAAAAGAAAATGAATAAATTCTTATAGATGAAAATAGAGAAAATAAATCAAACAATATATATAGATTATATATTGGGAAATGAAAGAAAAACCATGGTCTATATATAGTTTCAATTCCCTGTCATTTTTTGTTTAATTTTTACATAATTTTGTCTCGAACAACCTTATGCACATGAATAAAGATATTTTGGGAAAAATAAAAAATTCCTACAGGATGCCTAGGATTAAACCAAACATGGAAATCTCATATTGCCAAAAATCCTATTAAATTCCTGATCATACCCAAAAGTGGGAATAATCATATTCCTCCAAACCTCACATTCCTAGGAATGTGAATACCGGGGGAATGTTAAGATTCCACAAACCATACACCACGTTAATGTAAAACATGCTCTTAGTACGATGATGGAGAGGAAGAATTCATTCTCCCTTTCATACCCTATTGGAAAGTTTTGTATATGAAAACACTTTCTAAGAAGTGAAAGACTACTTCCTAAATCATATCAATGCCCACGGGCAGCCAGGGCTCCAATAGCTAAATATATATTGGCAGGATTACTCTCTTTGGCTATTCAGTAGTGAAACTTTAAAGTGACTACTTTGCTATGTCCATAAATAAATATGGCTAAATTAGTATCGACCAAAAATTGTTGGAGGATTCAGAAAACTTATATGGCAATTGGATAAAACCCCAATGAGTGAGATTGGGTATAGTTGGTAAACAAAAGCAAATTAACAAGAAAATTATAAAAACTATTAAAGTCTGCCTTTGTTTTGCAATCCAACAAATTAAAAGGTCATATACACCAGAGAATGTATGTAACCATGAGATCAAAACACCTAGCAATACACCAAAACAAACATTCTAACAAGCAAACAAAGAATCGAGCATGCACCAACATGTGCAGACATTGTGCCACCAAAACCCCAGAACTCAATGCTTTCCAAGTGAAAATTGATAAGAGATGATCTTACGTTGATTGTGTGCTATTAAATAACTCTTTTCGATTGTAACCATGAGATAGGAAAACCTGGATGTACACCAATACAAACATTAACAAGCAAACAAACACCCAGACATACAAATATTCTAACAAGTAAACCAATCAATGACATAGACAGCTTTCAAAAATGATGTGTAAATAATTTAGGTACATGATATATCAACTATATGCATGTACCATGATATTATAGTTCCATTTACCACACAATTTGAAAACAAACCAGTAAGCATAACATGAACACGGGTACCTCATAAGCATGGGCAGTGCTATTCCGCTCCATCAAGCTTGGTCGACGAGCATTGCTCTGATGACTGCAGGACTGATTTCCACGATTAGAGTCATTAGTTTGTGCAGGTTCACCGCCAGTGTTAACAGATGGGTTGGGGGCATCAACGTCTTTTCCACCCTGGTTTTCTACGGAAGGTTCATGCTGCTTATTTGACGCCAAGTTAGATATTACAGTGTCAGCCAGGCGTAATGCATCAGGAAGAGGGTCCTTCACCACTGCTCTCAACTCCAAAGAACTGGATCTAAGAGCTTCTTGTACTTTATTAACTTCAGAGGTAGGCAGGGAATCGTATTTGCTACATGATGCGTCAATGACCATTTCCTCTGTATCAGTAATCTTAACTCCTTTAGAGCGCTTATGCCACACAGCATGCTTGCGTCTGGGCAGCTCAGCCCCCTTTTGTATCTCTAAGTAAAATGAAAGGGGAAAAACCCAAAAAATCAAAAGAGAAAAACGAATCTTTAGCCATATAATTCTGAAGCTTGGGAATGTAATCAAGCCTTAGCAATAACTAAACCAACAAAACACAAGCAAACAGAGGGACGACCATAATTATGTATACATTTAAATAACACTCAATTACGAAAATTTAATAGCTTTGACAAGAGCAGCAGAAATAAGTTGATGTGAAACAGAAAATTTGAGAACCAATACTAATAAAGAGCAACATTAGAAGAAAAAAAATGAAGAGCACAAAATTTACATCTTGCCCCATTTAACTACCTAAAATCCAGATGACAAAGAAAACAACAGAAATGATTGAAGGTAACCCTATAATTGCCCAGCAACCAAATGAAACAACAACAAGAAAGCAACGTTTCAAGGAGTATCAATAGCTAAGTTCATATCGCTTGTCCTAGCTAGGTGTTTCCCGTTATAATTCTGAATA
This sequence comes from Corylus avellana, assembly GCF_901000735.1. Lineage (NCBI taxonomy): Eukaryota > Viridiplantae > Streptophyta > Magnoliopsida > Fagales > Betulaceae > Corylus > Corylus avellana. Next base: position 22,242,261 of record NC_081550.1, on the reverse strand, counting down.
CTTCGGGGCGCTTTTCGCTTTAATGATATGTATCCATTACTTATTAAAAAAAATAAAATAAAAAAGTCCATATCAATGAAAATCCATTCTCGCAACTGAAACCAAAAGGATCAAAAAATTAAAAATAGTAGGAATTAAATTTACCATCAACTCTCCCTGCAGCAGCTCTATCCCTGACAATCAAGTCCCAGCTTCCACTCTGCAAAGCTACCAATCCCCTTCCCTCTCCTTTGCACAACTCAGGTCTACTACTGTTCACGCCCACGTCCTGACCCACATTCGGTGTATTCGACGCCACCTGATTTGCTGTCTCCCCGGACAATTCACCCACTTCCTGATTCAAATTAGACGTATTCCCCGCCACTTCTTCAACCTGGTGCATTGCACCCACACAAGGCGTATTCCCCGCCACTCCTTCAACCTGGTGCATTGCACCCACACAAGGCGTGTTCACCGCCACCTCTTCAACATGGTTCACCTTCTTCACAGCAAATTCACCCACATTAGGCGTATTCTTTGCCGCCACTTCTTCGAACCGGTTCACCGCATTCTTCACAGCCATATCACCTGCACTGGCACCGGCCCTCTGGACACCATCGGTCTCGGCCACCGCCGCAGCGGACTGAAGAAACGTCGGACCCATAAGCACCCAGGCCTCGCCCAAGTAAACCCTTACCGCCTCTAAAGCCTCGTTCCTCGTGTTCACCTTCAGCAACCTCCTCGCCACCTCCGCGTCCCAAACCGCCGCCTCCACGTCATCCCCCCACCGCCTCAACTCGCCCGTCACCAGCTCGCTCCTCCTCGACCTCTCCAAACCGCCAATCCTCCTCCTCCACACCCTCTTCACGGCCTCAAAGTACTTCCCGTGCCGGTCGCCACTCCCTGCCAGATACTTCACCGTGCATTCCACCGCCACCGCACGGTACGCCGCCTTCAACGCCTCCGAAATCTCAGCCCCGTCGTATCGGTCCAGTTCCTCCATTACTTCCAGATTATCCAGCGTTGTCTCGGTCAGCAAGGCGTCCGAGATTTCGGCCTGTATCGTTCGGAGCACCGCCGTCTTCTTGAACCGCGAGTCGGCGCCGGAGACCGGGAGGGCCCGGAGGAGTTTCTTTATCACGTGGTCTTGCGCAGCAGTGTTGCGCATCACGGATTCCGATATCCAGCGGCAAATGTCCGTGTCCATTAACACAAGCAAAATGCAATTGAAACTATATATTTGGGGATTTACTAAGAAAAGGTTTCCGACTGATTTCGGAGAGAAATCAATAGTTGGTGTTAGGGTTAGCCATGGAAAGGGAGATTTCAAAAGCTTTGAGATTTCAAAAGCTTGGGGAATTTAAACGTCATCGTGGTGATGGAGTAGGACGATTATTACTGTCTGCAGTCGATTTTGGGTTATTACCGTCTGCAGTCGATCTTGTATGACAACGAATCTGGTTCTAACAGTTACGTGGTCCAGCAGTAATTTGCCACGTTTGATGAAAGTCACTTAGTTGTCACCTGACTTGGGCGTGTTTGGCGTGCTATGAACATTTGCATTTCTTTTTTTTTTTTGTTCTTTCTTTTCTTTTCCTTTTTTTGTAAAGTTTTTTTTTTTCTTTTTTTCTTTTTTCTCAAGAGTAATGCTAAAACACTTCACGCCTATTTGGTCACGCTCACTTCACACGATTGACGTGGCATTCATCGAATATAAATAAATTATTCATGGTTGGCTCATATTTTCTTACAATTAACCATTAAATTTGTAAACTTATGTAGATTCTACATAAGCTGAATATAAATAAAAGATGTATGATAAATGCACAACTTTTTTGCCCAACTTTTTTAAAAAAAAAATAAAAAAAATTTTTTTTTAAGCAATATCATCAAATGTGGTCTTTTTTTATTTGAATTTTTTTTTCTTCAAAAATAAAGGTGTTTTTTCATAAAAATGATCATTTTTTAAAAAATTATTATGAAGAAAAATACCATTTTTTTATATATAAAAAAAAAATGGGGAAAACCTATGATATTATGGCTTAAGAATTTTTTTTTTTTAAAATGACCACATAAAAGAAAATTTGTGTCACAATTGTGCCTTTATGATTTCTCTAAATAAAAATTTATTTTCTTAAGCTGTCATTCAATTCATACTCCATCATCTTGCATGTAGTGAATGTGATAAAATTGGTGTGAATAATATATTTATTTTTCTCATAAATAAGCTCTTGTGATCTATTGGATAAGAGGTAAGAGAAATGTTGGGTTTTTCAATATTCATTAAAAAAAATGTTACGATATTGTCACTTTATGCCTTTATTTGCTAAAATAATAAACTGACACATTAATTTTGAATCAAATTTATTTAAAAAGTTAATTTTGAAAACCTAACATTTCTCGTGAGGAAATTCCGTTTTACTTGTTAAAAATAAAAAATTGTGTCTTCGCTTAAAAAGTATTGAACCAAATTGAATAAACTCTCATTGTAATATGAGAGTTTTATGCAGTATGCAAAAATAATATTATAACAAATAGGTTAATGCATTTAACTTCCGTCAAATGTTACACCAACACCAATTAAATTATGACATGTGTCGTATCATAATTTGATTGATGTTAATATGGCATTTGGTAAAAGTTTGGTACATAGACTTATTTGTTATTTTTTTTCATACTACACGGAGCTCTCATAACATTTTTATATGACATAAAGTTTGTTGTAAAGGATGAGTTGACAATCCAAGCTGGCAGGCCGAGTTTGAGTTAACCTGCTTAACCCAGCTAAAATGTTAAGGATCAACCCTTGATACCACCCGTTTGGCTAAACATGTTAGATTTCTTAATCCTAACATGACCACCATCAACAGTTTTTTTTCCACCCACTCTCAAGTTTTGTTTTTGATCAAATGAGGGGCAGCCAAATCATTTTTCTAATTTTTTTAATAATTTGTATATATATATTTATAATTATTTTCATAAAACTTCTATTTCGCAAACACAATTTCAAGCAGACTCTGAGTTTTCATCAAATTTTTATATCACAAAAAGTTTATTGCAAATCAGTACAACCCGTTGCATTTATCCTAAGAGTAAAAGAGAATAGAAGAATTTTAAATGAGGGCAAAGCTTGTCCAAAAAAACATAATATTGCTAAATGCTTGCCATAAATGTCAAATTAAAATATTTTTCTTAAAAAATAAAATAAAATAACATAACATACACACTCTAAAATTTGTTGCCAAACAAAGCTTTGAAGGTGCTACACATTGAGGGTGTGTTTGAGAGTGCGTTTTTTAAAAAATAATATGCGATTTTAAACCAAATCGCAATTTTAGAGTGTTTGGGATTGCGGTTTTAAAAACGCAAATTTTAAAATCGCAAAAAAATCTGCGATTTTCATAAGCTGATTAGAGGGTGCTTATTTGAAAAAGTGCGAATTTAAAACAAAATCACGATTTCTATTAAAAATATATTTGGCGCAATAGTTACATTTTATTGAGCGGGAATGAAAAAAATACCAAGAATACCCCCTAAAATATATTAAAACCCTTCTTTTCTCTTTTTTTTCTTCATCCTCTCTGTCTCGTTCATCCTTTCTCCGTCCTGTAACAGTGTGTGTCGTTGTTGTCCATCTCTCTGCCCCTCTACCAGGTAATAATCTCACCTTAATATTTTCTTTCTCTCCATATAACTCTTTTGCTTTTGTAAAACTTTCTACTATTTGGTGTTCGGTGTTATTTTATGTGGTTTGTATGATTATTATGTTTTTTTGCGTTTATATTCTTCAACCATTTCTACATAGTAAAGTTGTGATTTTTTTTTTTTTGTTTTTTAAAATTTTATTTAGATTACCATACATGCATAATGATCTACAATCCAACATAGTATGCAGTGATAGATCACTGTACACGCAAAATAATGTGATAGTGCGTGTACAGTAACCGTGTGAGGCTTTTTCTTTAAAAAAAAAAATTGTATAGTGACAAAGATGATGATTTTTCTCAGGTCACTGTGCACTGCATAGTGATGTGCACAGTGACGATTTTTTATAGCTTCTCTTTTTTTTTTTCTTTTTTTTTTTTTTTATAAAGGTACTGTACAGTAACAATTTGTGATGGATTTTTATTTTTATTTTTTAATGGATATTGCACTGTAACAGTTGGTGATATTTTATATATATATATATATTTTTAATGGGTAATAAACAGTGATAATTTTTTTTTTATATATATTTTTAATGGGTAATAAGCAATTATCAAGTACTGATTTAAATTATTGGTGAATTATGTAACAGTTAAATTTGATAAATATTATTAGTTTAATTTGATGGATTGTTTTTGTATTTTTTATTATATACAATGTTAGTTATTTTACTATTATAAAAAAATGTCTTTATTGGTAATTTGGTCATGAAACCGCAATTATATACTAGTGTTATTCAAACACTCAATTGATAAAAAAAATATTTTTTAGCATGTTTTACCAAACGCCTGTGCGATTTTAAAAAGTAAGAATTTTAAAAACGTAATTTTTAAAAACACAATTTTTAAAATCGCACTTATTAACATTGCACTCCCAAACGGACCCTGAATAGACGATAGAGGTGCCACATGGATATACGGCACTTTGATAGGGGGATATGATCCTGCAATTTCCGCACCAGGGGCATCGCCGTGATGGACAAGCTTTACGGCCTCTAAAAGCCACCTTGAAACTTACTATTATTCCATCAAAACCCTTCTACGCACTGCCTTTTGCTATAAAAGGTGTCTTCCGAGTTCTAAGAAGTTTAGCGATACGTAGCAGACTCTGTACGTTTCGCTCTCTCCCTCTTCTTCTTCCATCAAACAAACGGCAAATGGGTTCTGCTCGCTGCACTTTGTCTTCGGACGATATGGTGATCAAGTCTCCCAACGATAGGCGGCTGTACAGGCTCATCGAGCTCGAGAATGGGCTCCGGGCCTTGCTGGTTCACGACCCCGAGATTTACCCAGATGGGCCTCCTAAGACCCTTGAGAATGGTGAACAAGTAGAAGAGGAATGCAATGTGGATGGTGAAGATAGCGAAGGAGAGGACGAGGACAGTGAAGAAGAAGAGGAGAGTGAAGAAGATGAAGAAGACGAGGAAGGTGAAGGGGAGGACCATGAAGTTGAAGGCAAAGGAAAGAAAGGTGCTTCTTCTCAGACTAAGAAGGTTAGTCTTTGTTTTTCCACATTCGAATCTGCAATACCCAGCTAATATTTGGGATCCTTGTGCACAACCCACTTACAGAAAGTTATAAATTCACCGTATGGTTGCTAAGGAATGATAAGGAAAGGGTAGAAAATGATGGAACTTACAGTCTGCTATACTCACTTTTACATTTCTGCTCTTATTGAAAATCATATTCCCGCTTGGTGGCCACAGAAAATGTTGTAAAGGTTCTGAAAATTTGTCTATCACAAATTTGAGATTGGTGGGACTGTCGTTTGCTTCCAAGTTTATTATTGTCTTGATTTGGGTTAATTCTGAATCAAATAACTTGTACATTTGTGCCAATTTTTATTTGAAGATACAGTTTGATTTACCCTTTGTGAACATGATGTTAACTGGCATTTCTTGTGTGTACTAGAGCGTTGCATTTTCCGTCCTGATTCTTTAATTAGTCCTCTTCAATTACCAGCCTTGAATTTGATATGTTAACTGGAATTGTATGTTTATTGTTGCAGGCAGCGGCAGCAATGTGTGTAGGAATGGGCAGCTTCTCTGATCCTTTTGAGGCACAGGGGCTTGCGCATTTTCTAGGTTTGATTATTTATCATGTTTCAACATACAAACTTGTCCTTCTTTCACGTTTCTTTTTCTTTTGGCACTGGAAAAAAAAAACTATAATCAATTAGCTACAAAATCTCTGTGAATGATTTGGTTAGCTTGATTGCATCTTTGATGTTGAAAGCTGACATCCTCAATAGTTTTTTTTAGTAAGTTATCGAGATATTATAAAAGGCATATGGCACCCCTAGGTACATAGAAATTATACATGAGAAAACACTTAATTAGAAAGAGAAAAGATAACAAGGAATTCATGATAACAAAAAATTTTGCAATGCCATTATGCTATTCAACTGGAAATAGTAGTTTCACTAAACAAGCCCTGAAGCCCAACATCGAACTTGTTTAACTGATATTTAATTTCCACTGTCTTGTAATGTACTGTATATATCTTGATTTGACCAATTATTTGTGGTTTTCCAATTTTCACTTGATGTTTCTTCTTGAAAAGACATCATTTTTATTTATTTGTAACTTTCCTATTTGTAATTTTTCTCGTCCAAGAGACAGAGCAGACAATTTCTTTGTTTTTTTTTTTGCTTCAATTTTCTATCAGCAATTCTGTAGTTGACATTACTTACAAATTCTATATTTTGCAGAACACATGCTTTTCATGGGAAGTAATGAATTTCCAGATGAAAATGAGGTCTGTTTGCGAAATTTATATCATTAGAACACTTGTTTTGATAGAAAAAGAAATCATGGGGTGAAATTTCTTTTGATTCTTATTTGGAAAGTCACCATTTTATGCTTTTGATTGTGTGTGGGACAAATTTTGGGTGCCACAGGGAATGGTAATTTTGGATGATTTGAGTTTTTCATTTTCTGGATGGCAACCTCACATTATGTGCATGGAGGCCCCTGAACCAATATAAAATGCTTTATTTGATTTTTTGTTTGAGAGTTTACACCTTGATCCCAGTGCATTAGTTGTTTCTAGATCATCCTTACATTAGATTTTTTTACTTGGTCATAATTCTTATGCATGTTTTAGCTATTGTTGATTATTTTCAATTTAAAACAGAGATCGCTTAGAAAAAGAAAAAAATACAAACAGAGATTGGTTGTGTGTGATATAGTAATGGTAGTTTGGTCAACCAGTTTGACTCTTTTTTTTTTGTTGTTGCTAGTATGATAGTTACTTGTCCAAGCATGGAGGCTCTTCAAATGCATACACAGAAACCGAGCATACCTGCTACCATTTTGAAGTTAAACGAGAGTTTCTCAAGGGTGCTTTGAAACGGTAGATGCTTATTTTGGTATTCATAAGTGTAGTCATTTTCTTTTTTTGGTTGATCAAGCAAGGTTGCGGTTTCCTTCATTCTTTTCACTTTGGTAGTAGATCTTGTTCATCTTGATGATTGCCACCAGTGTCTATAACTTTGAAAATATCAATTTGCATATGCTGCAAGTACAGTTATGGCATTAACTGGAGGAAGTGCAGTTCTTTTTGAAAGAAAACTTCTTTGTTTAAGATGCGTATATTTGCAACGGCAAACAGTGTAAGAGAATGTTGTTACTGGAGGCTTATAAGATCAATGAATGCAAAAGTGTGATAATGTCTAACATCGTCATCATCATAATCATGTCCCTGATTTTTAAACTATATAAATGCTCACCAAAAAATTCTCAGTGATGTGTAATGTAATATATATGCTACTTTGTTTTCCTGTATTTTGTTGCTATTGCAATATGGATTGCCAATGACATAGTGTCTTGTCGTATGCTGCCTCAAATTCTAGTTGCATTGGCCAAGTTATTTGTTGCTATTGCAATATGGATTGCCAATGACACAGTGTCTTGTCGTATGCTGCCTGAAATTCTAGTTGTGTTGGCCAAGTTATTTATATAATTGTTTGTTAATATATTTTCCAATATACTGCATTTCAAAATCAGTGAGGTGTATTAATAATTATGTTGGTTTTTTGGTTTTATCAGATTTTCTCAGTTTTTTGTTTCACCTCTAGTGAAAATTGAAGCCATGGAGAGAGAGGTACTTGCTGTAGATTCAGGTGCGTCCCATTCTTGTCTGAGTAAATCCAGTTCATTTTTTTCCTTTTCAAAAGGAGATTGATTTTTGCTTCCTTACAGCTGTGCTGTTAACATATATTTCTTATTGCTGATGGTGTGTACCCTAATATAATATAAAATGGAAATAGAATTCAACCAGGTTCAGCAAAATGACGCATGCCGCCTTCAACAACTTCAATGTCATACATCTGCATCTGGTCACCCTTTTAACAGTTTCTTTTGGGGTAAACTTGAATCTGTTATGTTTTCCTCTGTGCATCTAAGATTTTGTCAGTTTGTGTGAGATAAGACCCTTTTCTTTTTGTAAGTATCTTTTTCTGTGCTTGGTTGCAGGCAATAAGAAGAGCCTGGTTGATGCTATGGAAAAAGGGATCAATTTGCGGGAACAAATATTGAAATTGTACACAGATTACTACTATGGTGGATTAATGAAGCTTGTTGTCATTGGTGGAGGTAGAGTTTTCTTTTCTGATTCTCCAGATACTGTATGTTGTATATTGTACAGTTTAGGTTGTGCTTGGACTGAAATAGGTACAAGGAATAATAATGTAACTGAATTAAACTTCACTGGAAGTAAGGTTTTTCTCCTTTTTAAATGATATTAGATTCCATGGAAGTGGCAGATGTATGGTAGTCTGGCAGTGGAGAGGTGGTGATGGCAGTGTTTTGGTGATAATGTTATGGTGGAGAAATTGATGGTAATGATGGCAGTGGTCAATCGACTTTTCGGTGGTGCTGGTGGTTGTATGATGCCAATGTTGGTTGGTCCTGGATGTTGCATTGCCAAGTTGTAACTTGTTTGTATTGGGAGGGATACATGTCTTTCGTGGAGATAGTCTTGGTCAGGGGTGAAGAGTGGGAGTCATGAGGCCAGTGGTTGTGTGTTATTAACCTCCGCTCAGTAAAGCAATTTCCCCTCCAATTAGCCTGTGTAATTGTTTGGGTCCACTTTCACAATTTCTGATCACTATTCAGACCAATTTTGACCCCAAGCAGCAAACACATTCATTTTGAGATGTTCTCTTGGGGCATAAATTTATATTTCATCTGCAGTTCTAATGCTTGAAACCATGGACCTCTTAGAAAAAGGGGAATTAAGGCACTTCCTGGGGTTTTGTTTGCTGTGATAAATTTATCGATTCCTTGTTTAGTGTGTATGTGGGATGCTAGTGCAAATAGTTTATTTTAATGATACATGTTGAAGATACAAGTAAAATTCATGGAGGGAATTGATTAGAAATGTTTTCAGGTGTAAATCTTTTTCTTTACTAATGTTACTAGTATTACATTGTCATGCTGCAGAGTCTCTGGATGTACTCGAGAGTTGGGTTAAGGAATTGTTTGGTGATGTGAAAAAAGGCCCTCAAGTGAATCTGGAGTTTAAGGCGGAAGGTTCTATCTGGAAAGCTGGTAAACTTTATAGGTTAGAAGCTGTCAAAGATGTTCATATGCTCGACTTAACATGGACACTGCCATGTCTTCGTCGAGACTATTTGAAGAAACCAGAAGACTATTTAGCACATCTCCTCGGACATGGTAAGATATACATTGTGGCTTATCTTAGATGGTCGCATTTAAACAAAGTGATTGTACATACACGGATACACATAACATGTGCACATGCATAAAAGTATATATGAATTGAGTGAAATATGGGAATGCTTATTGTGCTTGATGCTTTGTTTGATTATTGTTAGACCTCTGCAGTTTTTTCATTCATTTGATTATAATGGAACTCCTTTTTCATTAATTTGATTATACCTTTGTCTTCTTCTTAGGTGAAAGAAGCTTGCCTAATTTGTGGTTTCTTTTAGATATATGAAGCTTCTGAATACATGTCATAGAAAACAATTGCAAGCGTGGTGAATTACTGGTTACTATCTGTAAAAGAAAATTTGATTTATTTATAAAATGTTAAGGAAATATTTTAATAGAACTTTGTTGCGGTTAATCACCATTCTCACATCAATTAAAGCTGGACAAAGAAAATATTTTCATACCATTCTCACTTGCACAGCACCATGAATTGATGAAATATTTTAAAAAGAACAATTATTGCCAGCCACATGTTTTTTAGCTTCAGTTTTAATTCTGAGCACATTTCGTGACCTTTTTAGAGGGCAGAGGAAGCTTGCATTCCTTTCTGAAGGCAAGAGGTTGGGCAACATCTCTATCTGCTGGTGTTGGGGATGAAGGAATGCACCGATCATCTGTAGCCTACGTCTTTGCTATGTCCATACACCTCACTGACTCTGGCTTGGAAAAGGTACTGCTTTTATCTTCTTAAGATTGCTTTTTGTAGAAGAATAACATTTATGACCCCTTATGCGAGTTCTTCTATCTAGTGAGACGGTCCTCTTGATCTTGGAAATCAACTTCAGATTTGGCTTTGCTTTCCTAGAGGCATTTTTTAGAAATGTGATGAATCATAAACTTACTAAAATGTGGTGCACTTGTGAGCTTGTTGAAAGCATCATTCAGTGCTAAGGATATCTTCTGATCCAAAATTTGTGCAGACATTCGAAATCATTGGCTTTATATATCAGTACCTTACATTGTTACGTCAAACTGCTCCGCAAGAATGGATATTTAAGGAACTCCAGGATATTGGGAACATGGAATTTAGATTTGCAGAGGAGCAACCTCAGGATGATTACGCTGCAGAGCTTGCAGGTGTTTATTTTGTTTGTTTTACTTGAATCTGGCTCTTTATTGTGTGTTGGATCTTTAAATGAGATGTGGCTAGTTTCTCAAATCATTGTCACTGCTTTATGTTGGTGTACTTGTTCTCTTCAGAAGTGATGGTTTATTTCATTTTCCATTGGCCTGTGGTGGTTTCCTTTTCTCAATATTGCTTTTCTTTTAAATGCAGAGAATTTGCTTTTTTATCCAGCAGAGCATGTTATTTATGGGGATTATGTATACAAGATATGGGATGAGGAAATGATAAAATATGTTCTTGGTTTCTTCACACCAGAAAACATGAGGGTTGATGTAATATCAAAGTCCTTTAATTCACAAGGTAAATCTTTTAGATCCACTTCTCATTCTTAGTATATTTTACTGTATTGTGAACTTCAATTTTCCTTTTATGAGATATATAATTGTGAGGGTGATAAGTCTCATTTAGTGTTTTTTGTTCTTCACTATGTTTTCTCTTTATTTTTTATTTTTTATTTTTTTTATTGGGTGAATGAGAATATTTCACACTTCTCTATCTCTTCCACTGTTTTATATCTTAGTTGTGCACTTCTACAGTTACTGTCAAACTACTGGTTTTGTTATAGTGAATTATACATTTTATCCTAATAGTTAATGCTGGAAGTTATATTTTTATAAAAATGATTGAGCTCCATAACATTTTATTCTCCAACTGTTCCAGATTCCCAATGTGAGCCATGGTTTGGTTCACATTACACCGAGGAAGACATTTCTCCATCTTTAATGGATTTGTGGAGGAATCCTCCAGAAATTGATTCTTTATTGCATCTGCCTGCGAAGAATGAGTTCATTCCACGTGATTTTTCAATTCGTGCTAATAGTGCATGTAATGGTCCTGCAAATGCATCTTCTCCGAGGTGCATACTTGATGAACCACTAATGAAGTTCTGGTACAAGTTCGATAATACTTTCAAACTACCTCGTGCAAATACATACTTCCGCATAAATTTGAAGGGGGGATACGATAATGCAAAGAGATGTCTCTTGACAGAATTATTTATTCTCCTTCTTAAAGATGAATTGAATGAGATCATCTATCAGGTCAGTTAGTTATCTTTTAAAAGTAATGACACTGTGTGCTGATCAATGACTCATTTGTTTCACAGACGAACTAATGCATTTTATTAAGCTTTAATCTGTCTGTTCTGCAACTTCCCTATTGTAGAGCTGATTACTCTAGTGGCTCACTGCATGGACTGGAAAGCAGTGGACACTTATCCAAAGATGATGGATCTATTTGGTAAAGTTTTTTAAAAGTTTTTTGGTTTTTGAAAATGTGAACATTGAAAAGTGTTTTGGCGGGGGCCACATTTGAAAAGGTATTACTTGTGGGGTCCATAGAAGAGAATTTGTTTGGTGAACTAAGAAGCGTTTCTGAATAGCAAAAAAAACTGAGAAGTGTTTTTAAAATGTCAAAGAAACAAAAAATGTCAAAAAATAAATAAATTAGACCTGCTGGAGCTAGCCTCCAAGGGTGGCTGCCGCTAGACCCGTGCTCACGGCCCGACTGGCCTGCCAGTGGTAGTGAGACTTCTCCTTTTCCCTGGTCAAAGACTTGGTTGTTCACCGGGGCTTTAGACATGGGCTCTCTTGTTATTAGTTCCTCAACTTTCTTGACCTTTCAACACTGGGCAGACGTCATAATTGGTGGCTGCCACACCAACCTTCACTTTTTTTATTTGTTTTATATGTAACAAAGCAACCTCCACACCTGAAAAATGAACATGTTCTTTCAAAATATGGTGTGGGGAGTTAATTAAAAAGTGTTTTGTTTTTTTATTTTTTGAGAAGTATTTTATTAAGAGAAATGCTACACACACTCTTAAGTGCACACTTTTTGACGAGGCACTAAATATCACCATTAGATTTTGGATGTATCATTATTTGATTTTTGATCTAATGATGATTTTTAAGTGCCACATCAGAGAGTATACACTTGAGAGTGTAGGAGTGAGAGTGTAGCATTTCGCTTTTGTGAAAAGTGTTTTGTTGAGAGGCCGCCACTCCAAGCTCCACCTCTTAAAAAAAAAAAAAAAAAAAAATTGTAACAAGGTAGTCTCCACACTTGAAAAAATAAGCATGTGTTTTCAAAACATGGTGTGGGAAGTTATTTAAAAAGTGTTTTGTGTTTTATTTTTTTGAAAGTGTTTGGTGGTTTGTTTTAGAAAGTTAGCGGCGGGGTGGGGGTCACATCTGACAACCCATTTGGATGACTGTTGTTTGAGAGCTGTTTTAGTGTTTGAAAATTGAGAAGAGTTTCTCAAATTTTGCCAAACAAGCCATTATCTTCTGTTGATTGGGATATTGTAGATTTGTGTTCAAGAGTGGGTTATGTTTTCTCCACAGTATTTGTTGTTGTGTTTTTTTTTTTTTTTTTTATAGGTTCAAAGAAACTTCTTTTTGAACAAATTTTGATCACTGTATGTTTGTTTTATCAATTATTATGTCTTAAATTTTGTTTACCATCCAATAGTAGCACCACATTATTTTTCTGTTTTGGTTCTAAGCACTATTATATAGTACCTTTTTCAGAAGCCATTCTGAAAAAGGTACTATTATATGGATGGTCCTCTTTGAAAGCACTATTATATAGATGGTCCTCTTTGATTTACTGAAATACCTTTTTTTTGTCATCAATGAACGTCATTCTGTTCTTGTTCAGTTAATAACCTCATTTCTCACAGCACAATTGTTTTCAAATGTGTGGCATTTAGGTCTGAATATGACTGGAACCTTCATTCCATTTCTGCAGGCCAGTATTGCCAAGTTAGAAACTTCCGTATCTTTTTTCAGTGATAAGCTAGAACTGAAGGTCTATGGATTCAATGATAAGCTTCCAGTTCTCTTATCTAAGGTTTTGGCAGTAGCCAAATCTTTTTTGCCAACCGATGATCGTTTTAAGGTACATATAGGTGTAGCTTTGTGTTTCTTTTCTGCGGTATGTCTGATTTTATGTTTGGCTTGGATTTTTGCTGGTTTGTCTCATCTGTGAACAACTGAAGTGGGGTTTAACAGGTTATCAAAGAAGATATGAAAAGAACTTTAAGAAACACCAACATGAAGCCTCTAAGTCATTCATCATACTTAAGATTGCAAGTGCTGTGCAAGAGTTTCTATGATGTTGATGAGAAGCTGTGCTTTCTAAATGACTTGTCTCTTGCTGATTTGAAGGCGTTTATCCCTGAGCTGCGTTCCCAGGTGCATAAAATATATTTCTGTTTATATATTGGGTTCTTGATTCTCGATATTGCCCTTCCACTAGTAGAATAGACCTTGACAATAATTGCAATAAGTTTATGTAGTTGATTAATGCGCTGGTTTTCACCTTAGTTTTGCTCTAGGTATGACACATATTCTGGCATTAATTCATTTTCATCTGCATTTTCTACAGCTATACATTGAGGGCCTTTGTCATGGCAATCTATTAGAAGAAGAAGCAATTGGCATATCAAAACTATTTAAAACTAACTTCTCTGTGCCACCACTTCCAGTTGAAATGAGGTATCAAGAACATGTTATTTATCTTCCTTCTGGTGCCAACCTCATTAGAGATGTCAGTGTGAAGAATAAATTGGATAGAAACTCTGTATTTGAGGTAACTGACACTGGATACTGTGGTATTACATCTACGCCTCCTCCAAGTCCTCTATCTTTTAGTGATCTCCTCTGACGTGTTCCTTCTCTTCTTTTTTCTTTTCTTTTTTGGTCTTCTCTCCTTTTGGTTCCATTTTGCCTTTGCAGCTTTATTTTCAAATTGAGCAGGAAGTTGGGACGGAATCAACCAAATTGAAAGCTTTGGTGGACCTTTTTGATGAAATTGTGGAAGAACCACTTTTCAATCAGCTGAGGTGATTTTAATAGGCTGAAAGTAGTAGCATATTTTTGGTTTATGGTTGTGTGGGAAGGACAATTGTTTCCTGCCCACCAACAATTGACCTGAACAACAGGCAGTAGGCAATCTTTTGCCACTTTTTATGCTCTTCTTTTTTTATTTTTCTTTTGGGAGACAAATCTGAAAAATGGAACTGAGTTTCTTCGTGTATTGACATTTTTTATGCTATATTTTTATAATTCTTCAACTATACTTGAATGTAGGACAAAGGAGCAGCTTGGCTATGTTGTTGAATGTAGCCCACGAGTAACATACCGTGTTTTTGGGTTTTGTTTCATTGTTCAATCTTCTGAATACAGCCCAATCTATCTGCAAGGGAGAATTGACAACTTCATAAATGGTCTGGAAGAATTGCTGGTAAGCAATTTAGGTCATTCCCTCGAAATGCTGCTTAGCTTCTTTACCATTGCGTGCTTAAATGTATGCTTCCAGCATGTCCTGCTGTGAAGGTATGTATAATATATATATTAGAGAGGGAGGGACTGTCTGCGGTAAAATTAATTATAGTGGCCTCTAGTGATAGATCTTCTAGACACAGTAATTTCTTATTCTGATAAGACTGATATATTCTTGTTTATCAATGTCATTCTTTACTAGTTAAGGTATGATAACGGCCTCAGGAAAATAAGAGATCTTTGCTTGTTTGGACGATCTTCCAGGGACTGACTTTGACTGGAACCTTTTGGAGCTTGCCTTTCAGACTCTAGTTGATGCACTCAGTTTTGTAGCAACCATGTTTCTTTGATTGACGGGCTTTCTTTTTCAGTTTTTATTTCTCAAAAGTGCCTAATAATTTTCCTTATTGTTAACTGTCTGAAGGGTTGGATTATTATAGTACCTTTTCTAAATAATTTCCTAAATGCTTCATATTTCTTGCCTAATAATTTCTGTACTTAAAAAGCCAATAAACTCTAGCTAAAATGTCACCTCCTCCCAAAAGAACATGTTAGAGGGTGCAGTTGTGGGTTCAAGATCCACTGGTTTCATGTATAAATTAACCATAAAAGAAACAGAAAAGAACTAGACGTCTGTATCTAAAAATATATCTGCATTGCAGGATAAGCTTGATGACGATTCCTTTGAGAATTACAGAAGTGGCCTAATGGCAAAACTAATGGAGAAAGATCCATCTCTTACATATGAAAGCAATCGGTTCTGGAATCAAATTGTTGATAAAAGGTACTAATATAAGCTTTGTGGCCTGTCTAATGGTAATTAGCAATTATTAGCGTGTGAGATTTAACATAGAAATGAGAATGTATGGAAAATTTCACCTTGTCAAGTGCCTACATGAAACTTTTGTAGCTTTCCTTTTAAGTGGTTGGATTATCAAAACCATCCAGTTGTCATAACTTTTTCTTGAATGATTATTATCATTTTGTGGATTGGTTATGGCTGATCAGATTGTGATTCCTATACGATCTGTTTTATCAACTTAAGAGACTTGTTACTTGACATATCAATTAAATTGCTGGTTGACTCTGCATGTGAATAGATATGGTTTAGCATATGCTATCTCTTTTCTAATGGTTTTTAGATCCAAAGATTTGAGTGTCATGAGAAATCAGGTTTCGGGCTGACAATCATAGGGGAAAATAGGCTTAATTCTCATGAACTAACATGTCATTTGCAGATAGCTCTCAAATTACCATTTGTGACTTTTGAACCCTTCAAACTACTATTTCCTTTCAATTGGCACTCTCCGTTAGTGTTTGGCATAAAAATGGACAAAAAATTGCACAGTAACTTACAAGTGCAAATTGCTTACTTTAAATTTCCAAATTACCCTTCAACCAAAGGATTTTTTATTTTATTTTATTTTATTTTTTAAAAATAAGGGGTTGATGGGGTGATCAAACAACACCCATGTTTGTGGGGATGACCAAACCTCCCCCTAGTTTTGTGGGTGTGGTTCAGCCACCCCAAAGTCATTTTCTAGGGGTGGCCAAGCAATTCTTTTAGCTCAGGAGGTTTAGCCAACCCCTTAGAGATATTAGGGATGGCCAAACCATCCCTAAGGTTGTTGGGGTGGGTCGGCCACCTCTAAACTCATTTTTTGGGGTACTCGACTGGCGGAGTGGTTTTGCCACGGTGCCACCCCTTTAGGGATATTGGTGGTGGTCAAATCACTTGTCAGGGCCAAGGGATTGGTCCATCCACCATCATCTCTCACTTCTTTTCGTTCTTTATTTTTTTAGTTTTTTTTGTCCTTGTATTTTTTTTATTTGAAGGATAATTGCGACATTCAAGCTCCTGAAATCAGGGCATTTTGGGCATTTCAAATTAAAACTGGCATGCGTGGCTCACATGTGGGGCATTTTCTATCCATTTTAACGCTAATAGAGGGTACCAACCACAAGAAATTGGTAAAAGTATTACAAATGGTAGTTTTTGTAGAAATTGCAAATAAAGTGTCAATTAGGTAAGTATATTTTTCCCTAATATATCTTCGTAGTCAAACTAATCCAATGTGCTTGATACTATTGGGATTTGAGGGTGTTGGGAAGCACTATTTAAAATTTGGGAAGTTGGAAATCATGTGGAAAGTATCCTTGTCCAAAGATAGGTGCTGTTAGATGATCATGACTTTGTATTATAATTTATCATTTTCCTATTTTTTGCTGGACTATACTTGTTCTAACTATTCATAGCATTGATATTCAGATATATATTTGATTTGTCAAAGAAGGAAGCAGAGGAACTCACAGGCATTCACAAGATTGACGTTATCAACTGGTACAAAATGTATTTGCAACAATCATCTCCGAAGTGTCGGAGACTCGCAGTTCGGCTGTGGGGTTGCAACACTGATACGAAAGCGTCTGAAACGCCAGACAAGTCTGTGCAGGTCATCGAAGACGTTACAGCCTTTAAGATGTCATCTAAGTTCTATCCAAGCATTTGTTGAAATTGGAGATATGATAACAAAGTAGAGCGAAGTGTTAGAACCATTCGAGTGAAAAAATTGGCTACAGGTTATAGCGGAGGTCAGTATCATCCCATCCTCCTGGAAAACAATATGAATTAAAAATCATTAGCAAAAGGATTGGAGTTATAGATTTATTTCCACAGAATACATTTGTTTTGGAGTTATAGATTTATTTCCACAGAATACATTTATTTTGAACCTTCACTTATTATAATTATTTCAATTGATTATTGATTATGCTTGGGCTTGCTAATGCTTTCTAATAAAAAGAGTAATTGTTGTCATCTGTGAGACATTCTTTGCCGAGCAGTTTTGTATCTTTTGGAAACTTGTGAGCCCAACTCATGTGGAGATGCAACAGACGCATCAGCTCCCCTTAGGAAACGAGTCTTTTCTTTATTTCTTCTGTACCCTCCTTTGAACGATTTTTACTCACAAACAGGGTGGTTGTGCTTATCCTTCATTAGGT
Organism: Corylus avellana; assembly: GCF_901000735.1. Lineage (NCBI taxonomy): Eukaryota > Viridiplantae > Streptophyta > Magnoliopsida > Fagales > Betulaceae > Corylus > Corylus avellana. The sequence goes on along the minus strand of NC_081550.1, from coordinate 22,224,425 downwards.
TTACTTTTTTGATTCCCAGACATGATAGGCATTGCTGTTTGATGGGTATGCATAGCTTGAGATAATATGGGCTCTTTATGGTTAAGTTGAACCATTCTGCAAATCATTAACAAGCAGGCGGATCTCGTTAAGGATGTGGCTGGAATTTATGGACAAATGTCTTGTTAGTCTTATGGTATTAGGGAGCTTTTGGGAGACTTCTGTTGAGGGAGGGTAGGAGATTTATAACTTATAGGTAAGGTTTGCACCCCCAAGCTTACGTCATGGGATTAAGCAGGGCCAGCAATTTTGGATATGATATGAGAACTCAACACGAAATTAGCGGGTTAGAGTTGAAGGTGTAACTTGTTTAATTAAATGAGTCGGATTAAATTTGACTTATATAGTCTTATGCTCATGTTTTGACATGATTCACACCCAACATGCAAATACAAATTGGTACCACTCTAGGGTATAGGCTGCGAAATGAAAGCAAAGGTTCAAGCAAGGAGTCACAATTCCTCAGAATGGGGGGTAGCCCTATTTATGACTTAGCAGCAGCAAGCACCTTCATGGGAGCTCAAGTGGGGGCCTTTGTGGCTTAGATTTGTGACCATCTTCTTACTAGCATTAACTAGAAAACAGGAACCCAACATCTGGCTGGAAGTTTCATTTTCATACGAGTGGGACTAATAGACAATCCCTTGTGAAGGGCACTTTCCCTGACCCCTAATCAACAACAAACACTAAACATATTTCTTGCCTCCTTGTGGATGTGATTCAATTAAAGTTTTCCTAGAAAATTATGTGTCGGGTCTCCATCACTGGTCTAGTTCCTACCCTTCATTTCTGCAAAATTGATATTAAAATACGAGGGAAAAAAAAAAAAAAAATCTGTTTTTTATAGCTCAAATCATTCCTACATCTTCATTCCCTCTGTTGGTGGGTGTCATGACCAGGCCAAGGCCAATGCAGCTATTTCCTCATTTACTTTTGGCAGCGCAGCGAAGGGTGCTAGGCGAAAGAGAACCACAAAATCTCATCAAATATTCAAAATTGCTTGGATGCCAAATCTACCTCACTAAAAAATAAAAAAATTAGTAGTATGTAACAGAACCAACAGCCAGGCAAATCTGTTTAATTAAGGAGGATTAATGACACTAATGGGACCACAACAACCGGAGGTAAAGAAAAAATGAGAATGCTTCCACTAATTATGGCGGTCCATTTAACAAAGTTATTTGCACTACGGTGAATTTTCTAGATAGACTGCTCTGAGATATTAATCAAAAGTAAGAAAGCTTTAAAAATGAAAGGTTCTAATTGTCATTCGAGGGATTAACCCAGATTTAGAAATGTACCACTGGGGAATCACCCTCTAAAATACTGATTATTGATAGCTAATAGAGCAGCACTAGCCTCTCTTGTTGTGGAGTCTCCTGGGAAGTTTGAAGCTTAAGAGAAATTAACTTCAGAACTTGAAAAGGCATCTTCTTTGTATCCTAGTAATCCTACCCCTATATTCTTACCCTAATAGAATAACATTGCTCTTTGGCTGCAATGCCATTCTTGTCTGCTCCTGAAGAAAAGGTACTGAGTTGGGTCTAAGGCTTTTCTAGTCGCCCTTCCTATTTTTTAAGAGAATATTGAGGAATCTGCGGTGTAGATTGCATTAATCATTTAATGATTCTCGAACATTACAAGTTTATCATTGCGTGGTCCATTTCTTGCATTATATGTTACAAAACTCTCTCCTTGTCCCTCTCCATCTATTTGTATATTGTTCTTTTAAACCAAAAACATCCATAATCCACAACATTGAAGAGGGGAGATGACGATGAAAAGAAATTGTTAACAATATTAGTTTGTCATCGTGTGTTTATCACCATTGTTGATGTTCTAAAACAAATGTATCTAAACTAGGACAAAAGTTAGGCGTCATAGTACATTAACCTTCAAGACTCTTCGATTAAACTTCTTTATCCTTCGACGAAGAAACTTAAGAAGTTACTTAAAACATATACCGTCAGTCACTGTTGGCATTTGTGTGACAAATGAACGTAAAAAAAGTAGTGTTACTCATCTGTTAACGGTGGGTAGCCTTCTATTTGTCATACTATGGGTAGCCTTCTGTTTGTCATTTTCAGGTTTCATATATATATAGAGATCTTTATGAGATAATTTATAGTTTATGTATGAATGCTTCCAAAATTGATTACAAATGATACATGAATGTCAAGAGCCGCAAAGCTTGAGCTTGCATGTGCTCTTAACATGGTAGGACCGAGATGATGATATCGCCACCGGTAGAGACTTCCCAACCAATGTGAAAATTGGGTAACTTTATTACTGATTTTGCTTATATATATATATATATATATATATATATATATATATATGATGGGGTTGCCAAATTTCTCTAGAATTAGGTCATGGTCATGGTTGGAATTAATTGCCATCATGTCATCCGTGAATAAGACGGTGACCAACTTCTCTTTATTCTGAGATTTTTTTTTTTTTTTTAAGAATTATATAGCATAAAGTAGTTAAAAATCACATTTTATTTCATAACTATCTTCTATCTCCACAATATTGATGTGATAGACAATTACAATCAACCGTTTGATCAATCATCATTAAAATAAATAAAGATTTGTTGAGACGGACATATCAATACTGTGAGATGATTGTAGAATGAAAAATATAATTTATAGCATTTATCTTATTTTTAATAAAGACGGTGTTTGAAATCATGATTTTTGGTTTAATATCATATTAAATTACTATTTATCTTAAGATTTTAAAATAATCAATTTAATATTTTAACAAGAGGAAATAGAATCCACACACAAACAAAAAAAAATGGAATATTTTTGACAAATTTATGTACCAATTGAATACTTGAAGAAAAGAATGGCGGTATGACATCGTTGCCTCAACAACTAAATTAAATTAGAGTCATCTACACATTTCCAATATTTCCACGTCAGCCTCCAATGATTTAATATAAGTCGGCCATCCATGTGACTCAATGTCCAACAGACACTGGACACATCACGTTTGATGTCTCATGTCTGCCACACCCACGTAAGACTCGAAACTATTAACTATATTTCGGTGGAAAATGATTATAAAAACAATTAAATGTGATATATAAAAAGGCATATTCGTACATATTTCTGCTAGATTACTGTAAAACACATCACACGGTTGGGATGGATAACTAAAAAAAATGATATTTTCTTGTTCTTAATACACTAAGAATTATTTATAAGTGATAGTTTGATATAATTAAATATTTCAATGTGTTGGGTGATGAAATATTTAACAAAGAGAGTATCAAATATACATGAAAATTCATGTCTGCACGTTCGGTTCAAGTTATACTAAAGTATAAAACTTTAGTTTAAACTGTAATCTTCTAATCTCGTGTTATCGGTTATCGGATCATAATATCAAAGGCCTGGGGGGTTGTGATTGACATAAACATGCAGTGGAACTTGAAGGCACTGATGCAGTGATGCCTTTCTCTGGTTGCAGTCACAGTCAACAGGCTTAAAAAGCATGCAGGTCCTATCACCGAAGGTCTTATCCATTTGGTTGAAGTTGAACCCTCAAGCCCTGCTTCCATCGCAATAACTAGAGCACACATATTGAAAAAGCAAAATTAAGATAAGAGAAGAAGAAGAGCATCGTTTAAATGATTTAGGAACCCCATGTTTTCAATAAGCAAGATTTCCACCCATGTGCAAAGATACCATTATCTCTTCAGACCCTACCCACTGGAAATGGTACTGCAAATTCATTGTCTATGGACCTAGTCGACTTATCCATAACCCATATGGTGTGTTGAAATGTACAACTTCTATTATAAAGTTGCAAATTTATAGAATTACTCAGATTTTTACTTAATGTTTATATCATTTGGTATTATAGTCAAACAGTAAGTCTTAGGTTAGAAAACATTTGGTATTATAGTCAAGCAGTAAGTCTTAGGTTAGAGTCTTGAAGTAAGCAATGTATAGAATAAAGTGGGCCGCTACGGTCGTCAGATTCGGAAGCCTATTTTCAAGTGTTGTTATCCAAAAGTTATAGTAAAAACTTTATCCTAAAGCAGCAGCAATAAATAAAATCATATATGATGTAAGAAACTGTGTAAGTCAGAAGAGAACGGTTGAGACATATATGCATGTGCAAAGGCCAGGTCCACGGATTTAGCGGTTGGTAGACCCAAGTATAGAACCAGCGCATGTGCGCTTGATTTTCTCAAATTGTTTGAGGCTTTGGTCGGCTGTCAATCCCCCCACCAAGAGTTTGTGTGTGTGTCTGGCTTACTCAGTTTCCTTTATAAATAGAAACCCCTCGTGCATTTATGAAGCAACAAAGCCTATTTCATCTAAGCTTCTCTGTTTTATCATATCAAAAAAGCTCTACAATGGCAGCTCTAGTAGCTCTTCTTCTTTTCATCCTTCAGCTACACCTGCATGGAACCACCGCTGATTACGGAGGGTGGGAAAGCGCTCACGCCACTTTCTACGGCGGTGGTGATGCCTCAGGCACAATGGGTAAGTAAAGTCTTCTTTTTATAATCAAACACTCTTAATTTCTTCTTTGAGAAATGAGAATTGTGTTTGATGTGGGGTTTTTGCGTTTTGCAGGAGGAGCATGTGGATATGGGAACTTGTACAGCCAGGGGTACGGAACTAACACTGCAGCTCTAAGCACGGCATTGTTCAACAGTGGCCTGAGCTGTGGTTCTTGCTATGAAATGCGATGCGACAATGACCCCAGATGGTGCCGGTCCGGCACCATCACCGTCACCGCTACAAACTTCTGCCCGCCCAATTTTGCGCAGTCCAATGACAATGGAGGATGGTGCAATCCTCCACTCCAACATTTTGATTTGGCAGAGCCTGCTTTCTTGCAAATTGCAGAATACCGCGCCGGAATAGTGCCCGTAGCCTTCAGAAGGTAGGCGAAGTAGACGCTAATTCAATACAAAATTAATGAGTTATATCTATATTTCAACCCGACCCAAATTTGACAAGCGAATATGAATTGAGACACCTAGATAATAAGGTGCTTTTTAAGTAATATATATATATATACACTTATGGGGAGTGGCTTAAACTCCAAATTCCAAACTCTTGTAAGCTGCTCATTATACTAACGTGCTATTGTATTGGTGATGGCAGAGTGCCCTGTATGAAGAAAGGAGGAATAAGATTCACCATCAATGGCCACTCTTACTTCAACCTGGTCTTGATCACCAACGTTGGCGGTGCAGGGGACGTCCATGCGGTCTCAATCAAAGGGTCTAAAACAGGATGGCAAGCAATGTCAAGGAACTGGGGACAAAACTGGCAGAGCAACTCGTATCTCAACGGCCAAAGCCTGTCCTTCCAAGTCACCGCCAGTGACGGTAGAACTGTGACAACCTTCAACGTGGCGCATGCTGGTTGGCAGTTCGGTCAGACCTTCGAAGGTGGTCAATTTTAGAGTTCCTGGGAGGTAGATTAGTGAACCAAAAAAAAAAAAAAATTATATGGTTTTTACAATGGTAATTGGTAAGGGCCACTGGGCCAGAGTGTGTAGTACTTGTACTTGGAGTGGCTCTGCTGAGGTGGCTAAAATAGCACCCGCTGAGCCTTCCATATAGTTGTTTTGAGAATTATCTCATTCTGGGTAATATCCCCATTTTCCCGATTGTAGCATTTGTGGTATTCAAATTTAAAGAAAATTTATATCAACACTTCTCATTTAGATTAAAATTAATATGATTTAATTTTTTTTAATCAGTCTTTCCATTCATATGAATATTGAGTAATATTTTGGCATTAAAAAGATTTGCAAAATAACTAATTCATGTGTAAAAACCACCAACAGATAAACAAAGGTTAATGAATATGTCATTATTTTGTAGTTTTTTTTTTTTTTTTTTTTTAATATTCATGTGAAGATTGTAATTTTTTTTTTAGAAAAACATAACATTTCATTCAATAATATCATGAGCATAAAGCTCGTACATTACATAGCAGAGCTTTGAAACAACCATAGCATAAATCTACAAGATTACTAGTACAAGATTCGAGACCAATCCGCTAACCCATGACTAAAATAAGATTTAATACTAGATTTGTGACAGACAGACTCAGCCAAATGCATGGATAACAATTATTTCTCGACCCTGAGAGCGGAAAGACTCTCATGCCGAAACTCTTCCTCCTCGACCTGAAGACCAGGATAATGATTACATTCACAACCCAAAGGTCTGGACCAAAATTAATTAACCCGAAGGTGACATAGATCGAGTGAGAGAGGAAAGAACTTTATTACAAGCCGAACAAAACAAGGAAATTAAACAATACAGAGAAAAAACAACTGCCAAAACACAAATACATCTTTAAAAAGCAACAAAACAAAAAAAATAAAACAAGAAAAGATACAGCACACTATAATTTTAGACTATGATTTAAAACCAAGAGAAAAAAATGTTGGGTTTATTACTTTATTATGCAATTACTCTTTTTTCCATATGGGCCATGATGCAGAAAACCGCAATGGGTCAAAGCCCAACAATCAAAATGAAATTGGCATATTTTATTCAATGGGCCGTAATTCAGCAAAGTCACACTCTATTGGGCTACGGAATTTACTAGGGCACCATCAAACTCTTCGATATGAACAACAAGCCCAAATACGCTTATGGAATGCTCTTTAAATAAAGACTTGAAAAGGCGAAAGTGACCGATCTTTCTTAAAAATATCACCTAAAAGGAAAAGGATTAGGAGATCGAGAAAGAGAGAAAGAGCAAACAATTAATACGTAAAATGGCACATTCTGCACCACTCGAAGCTGGACCCAATATCTCTTCCACCCAATAGCATCTCTCCCTTCCATATCTCTAAACTGCCTTCTACAACCCCTCCCTTTTTTTTCTTCCCATTAACCGACTTATCCATAATTGTTTCTCCACCCAATATACTCTCATCAACGTTTGAACGCAAAAGGGAGGGGAATGGCAGCTGCAGCCTGTTTGAATTATGGAGCACCAGGCTCGCTCAATCTCCGGCAGAAGCAGCAAAAGCTAATAAGAAATAAGTGTTTTATAGATATAACGACGATGGGAAAGCGAAACATAATGGTGATTGGAGTGAAAGGAGGATTGGGATATGGTAAGGCAAAGAAAAGGATTGGGATGGTGAGATGTAGTGGGATAGGCATAGGGGACTTCATAGGAGGGGATTTGTTGAAATTTGATCTGGGCCGTTGGCTGTCAGACGTGGAAGAGCACAAAGCCATTGCCATATACACCCCACACGAGGGAGGCTACGAGGGTCGCTACCTTAACCGACTCAAATACCAGGGCTACTATTTTCTTGACCTCAGTGCCCGAGGCCTTGGAGATCCTGAGACCACCCTCACCAAGATTCACCCCGTTTGTCCTGTGAGTTAATTATATTTTTACATACATACAACTTCTAATTTCAATCTCCTTTTTACTATTATTTGCTTTGCTTTGTTGTAAGTGTAGGCCCATTTAGGGAAACAACCCATTGTAAGGTGGTATTTCCCACCAGAGGTTGATTACAGGCTCGCTGCACTGCCTCCTGATGCCAAAGGACTTGTGGTCTGGATAATTGAAGCCAAGGTATATAATCATGATTAACAAAAACCTCAGTATATAGCTAGGCTGCCACTAAATCTTACTGTTCTGCATACCTTTGCACAGGTTCTTTCCAAGTCGGAGTTGCAGTTTCTCGCCTTGCTTCCCACACTGCGGCCCAAAGTCAGGGTCATTGCTGAATGTGGTAACTGGTAGGTTATCCAAAACTCCTTTGTTTTGCACGAACAGATGATGAGTTAATAAACCCTGAGCCTATCCAGACCACCATACTTTTGGCAGAGAATGTTATGTTTATGCCAACAACTCAATCTATGCGCAGGAGAAAGTTTGTGTGGAAGCCACTCAAAGAAATTGCGGGACTAACTACAATTGAGGGAGCTGCATGACAACACAAGCCAACATAGAGGAAGTCAGAACACCTTTATATATCCGCATTCCAGTTTCACTCTCATCTGACAAGCCCCTTAAGCTCTATTCTTCTTGAACAAAAATGTTGTAAATCAATCACAAATTTCACCCAAACCGATCTTGTAGAGTACATTTTTGCAACAGCAGAGTCAAAACACATCAAAATTTGCTTGTTTGCTAAGAACGTCACTATCTATTCCAGGGGAAAAGATTAAGAGAGATGGTAAAATTAGCAAACATCATTATATCTAATAACTGTACATCATCCTCCCAAATAGTAGTGTAAAGGATGTTCGAGGTCGAGCGGGTCAGAAAAACCCTTGTCTAAACTTGGTTCGTTGGGTTAATATCTAACTCAGGATCGAGCTCGGGCTAGATAGGAACTCAAAAACGAGTCGATCCTGGTACTGATCGGGTGGGATGTTAACGAGCCTTAATCGGGTAGCTGCGCTAGAGTTTTTTTGCAACCTTTTAAATGTTATTAAAATAATTGAAAAACACACAAAAATTGATTCTAAACATATGAAATCAGTAATTTCGGGCATTTTCAAATTACAAGCAAATTGCCAAATTGAAAAGAAAAACACGTGAATTACATTATCTTGGAAGAACATTTAAAAAAACACAAATGACTAATGAGATACAAATTACAATTATACACATGAAAGAAATACAAATGAAATAATTACAAATTAAAGAAATACAAATCAAAGAAACATAAATGAAATAAATACAATGAAACAAATACAAATCATAGAAATACAAATCAAAGAGATGAAATCTACATAAACTATCAAAATACGACTCAATTAAAAATTATAGGGGTGAAATAGCGGTTGCGGTTAGCGGTTAGTGGCTAAAACCGCCTAGGCGGTTAGTAATTTTTATTAACCGCCTCTGCTAATCGGGTAGCGGTTAACCACTTTGAGATAATCGCTTTTTTCTAACCGCTTTTTTGGACTTTTTTTTTTGGACTAATTTTGGGCTGGTTTTGGACCGGTTTTACGCCGGTTTTGCACTTCTATTTAATAAAAATATAAAACCTAAACAAAAGTCGAGATTTTCTAGAATTGAAACCAGGAATCTTGGGTGAAAGAGGGGTACAATTATCACTATGCTACAACGACTTATTGTTATATATATATAAGCGGTTAGCGGTTAACGGATTTTCAAAACCCACTAACCGCTAATCGCAATCGTCTAAGTGGTTAGCGGTTTTTACTAACTGCTTTCAAAGCGGTTAGTGGTTAACGGCTATAGCGATTAGACAGTTTTAAATTTCACCCCAAAAAAATTATAACATTGTCACTCATAACTTAAATATCAATTTTGTTTAGTTCTAATTATATTCTGTAATTAATAATAAATTCCAACTCGATTATAGAAAATGATCATAAATTGGTAATGGAATTTCACTTTCAATGGATTCAAAATCAAATATAGCATATAAATTTAATTTAACATGTTCTAACATACTTTTTATGGTAATAAATTTAGTTGAAAATCAATGTGATAATACATTGCCTACTTCACACATTTATTGTTTGTGACATTAAAGATAAAGTAAAGAAGTGATAATAAGTGTAGCATTTATCCTAACCGAATAAATATACTTTTAATTTTAATTTTTTATTTTTCAATTCACATTTTCTAATTATATATATGTGTGTTTTTGTAAAAGTAATAAGTTTTTTGGTCAAGAAATTCGGGCAGGTACAAAACGACGCCGGATCCAATGTTACTAGTAATGTCCCTTTCGGCTTTCACTATCATTTTCGTTTCATTTTCCTAGCCAGACTTGCTGACCATCGACGCCCGAGCTCTTATATATATCCCAAGAGCTTTCCTTAGATTTCACTTCCCAGATTCTTCAAACGGTGACTTTCTCTCTTTCTCTTTCTTTCTCTGTAGCAGATCTACAGTTCAGGTTTCTAATTTCTGCAAATCTGTTTCCCAATTCCAATTTTTGTTTCTCATTCATTGAAGATTTGTGTGTTTGGCATTGTCACAGCTGAGCCACCTTGTGCGATAAATTATGCCCGACTGAGGTACAATTCGTGAATTTCATGTACACATTTTGTACCTACGTGTGGTTGTGTTGAATACGTACATGTATACGTATACGCAGACAAGTTTGTGTATGGTATAGATGTGTATCAGATATTAACTGCCAAGAGTGGGAATTGATATTTTGATAGATCCAGAGAGGTATCGAGAGGTGAGGGGGAAAGATGAGTGAGAGCCAGAGGTTCCAGCTGGGGACCATTGGGGCGTTGAGCTTGTCGGTGGTGTCGTCCGTCTCAATCGTAATTTGCAACAAGGCGCTCATTAGCACGCTTGGTTTCACATTTGGTGAGTATGGAAATAGGAAAGAAATCTCTCATTCATGAACAAGCTAATATTTTGCCTTTAATGGTTGCAGAGGGTCCAAAACCACCATGTGGGGTGATTGATTTTGTATCATGGAATGTGTTCGGTAGTAGTTAGTCATTTCTCATAAATGTGGTTGTTTTGAATTGTTATTGCGCTGTCGTTGTTATTTGCTCAAAAACTTTTGGGTCTTTGATGTGTAGTGGAAAATACTAACTTGCTGTGTGGTGCGCAGCCACAACCTTGACAAGCTGGCATCTTCTGGTCACATTTTGTTCTCTTCATGTGGCGCTATGGATGAAATTGTTTGAACACAAGCCTTTTGATCCAAGAGCTGTAATGGGTTTTGGCATACTAAATGGAACCTCCATTGGACTTTTAAATCTTAGCTTGGGTTTCAATTCTGTTGGTTTTTATCAGGTAACCTACTCTAACTTATCAGCCATATTCTGTGATTGTAACATCATATTGTTTTATCAATGAGATCATCATGCTATATCGTTCTCATTATATGCCAATTCCATTCTGAAGTATTAACATTCATGTGTTGCTAGTGCTTGTGCTTCAACAGATTAGCTGCTTGCGCTATGTCAAAATGTAAAAAGGGTTCGTTATACAGAATGTGCGTTTGTGCTATGTGATTCATGCAGTCTGAATAACATGGGGTTCTTCCCTGTGTCCAAACTCTGCCTGATCCCAAAATATGATCCATGCGAATACATAATTTTAAATTTTAACTTGTGTCTTGAGGTATTGTGTATTGGTAATAACCATGTTTTATGAAAGTGATCATATATATGACTTGACTCTCTAACCCCTTTTCTTATCTTAAATCTGTCACACAATTGATTCATCAATTTAAATATTAATTAGGCACGTCAGCTTCTTAACATTTATCTCTTTTGGTTTTGTATGTTAGATGACAAAACTGGCGATCATTCCCTGTACTGTTCTTTTGGAGACTCTTTTCTTTAGGAAAATATTCAGGTAAATTTAAAGTAATCTACAATTCATAATGTGATAAATTTGCTGCATTTATCTGTGTTTTCAAACATATACGTATGACTTCTATCTAATTTAAATAAAGCACTTTGAGCTCTCTGCTTTGGATTGAATTTCTATCTAGTTAGCACAATGTCTTCCTATGAATGCATATGCATAGGTGTGATTATTTTTGTATTTTTATATATATATTTTTGAAAAAAAATTTCTGACCTGGTGGTAAAAATTTATGTATGGAAGATGCATCTTCCTACTTAATCAGGTAGGCAAATGTGTTTGTTGATGTTCTGTTAATTTGTCTTGTATCTTGAGTTGTACTTGTTTGGTTTATATATGGTATGTGTATAGAGCTTTAAGTTTGTTGTGCAGCCTAATATTAAGGTGTTGTTGGTACATTTGTGCCCAGCCTATAGACATGCTTGCATTTGCTTGATTTTCTGCAATTTTATGTAATGTCTGTGTGAAATATATTAAACATGCTCCTATGCAAAACGATACAGTGTAAAGAGTTGATTAATTATCTCATTACAATTATGCAATGGAAACAAATCTTGGAAAAAGATGCTTGATGGTTTTCTTTAGGCTTAGGGTTCTGGTATTTGCCTTGGAGCCACAACCAAGAAAGAGCTTTGACTTTGCAAAGCACTTTAGGGACGTATATTGTAACGCCCCCATAGCTATTTTATTCACTTAGTTTAAATCCCTATTTTTCTTCTAGCATCTAATTTTGCAGGGTGTTACATATATTGATTATACTGAGAGGAAACAGCATATAGGATTTGGCACCAAGAAGAAAAGTTGACTTTGGTGGTAATGGAATATGAGTGATAGACAACATTTTGACATCTCTATTGTTGATTCTGCCAAAAAAAAAAGAAAAAAAAAAAGCCCTTCTTGGCTGATATTTGTTAGCACATCACACATTTGCGATCATAAATAAATTCATAATCTGATGGGTGTTGGCAAAGGCAGTCTGGAACAGAGAAATTGTTATCAATGATAAGAATGCGTAACCACTTGGATTAGCTCAGACCAACCCTCTTGAAGATGGCCTAAGGTGACTGAAACATTTCCATCATCAACGATGCTTAGCACAATGGAGATGGCCTTTTGCACTAGTTGCTAAGAGGCATGTAGTAGACCTACTGCCTTGAAGGCATTTGCCACCTAGAGACTGTTGAAGCTTGGGACTAGACTGAAGAGGTCACACTTGGGCATATGAATGGTTATCTTGGAAATGAAATTTAATATGACTTTCACAAGTCTACTAAATGATATCTGTACAACTTTTAGAAGGCAGACGTTCATATTTAATCTTTAATATGCCTTCAGTAATAATCTAAACTTCTCTCTTTTCTTTATTGTCTTCCTTTTTCTTTTTCTTTTTTTTCTTTTGTGAAAATCTATAAATTTCTTTGGTGGCTTCTTCTTGTTTTCTGACCTATGCATGCCTGCATTATGATCTTGTTTGTCTATTATAGTTTATCCAAGTGAAGTGGGTTTATGCTTTTATAATTTGTGGTGGGCCTGTTCTGCCCTGGATGTAATCTAGATCTGTACTAAACATTTAAGTACACTGTGTACTGATGCTTCTTTACCTATGTTACAGTAGGAGTATCCAGTTTTCACTCCTCATTCTTCTTTGTGGTGTTGGAATTGCAACGGTGACTGATCTTCAGCTCAATGCACTGGGTTCTTTCTTGTCTCTGCTTGCAGTAATCACAACCTGCGTTGCTCAGATTGTATCCTTAGCTAAAGTGACCTTTTACTGTGTTTCATGTTCTTTGTACCTACTTACATAGTTACATGTATCTAGGAAAAAGAAGAATTGAAGAGAGAGAGAGAGAGAGAGGATAAGTTTCATTTGTGGCCAGAGCAACTAGCAGATTTTATAGTAATGCTTCTGCATTGTACAAGTAATGGTCATGTATTACTATACGGCTTTTTGGTTTTTGCTTCTTTTTTTTTTTTTTTGGGTGGTTATTTAAAGTGCTTCTGTTGTTGAACAACTTAACCAGTTATTTTCAGATGACGAATACCATCCAGAAGAAGTTCAAAGTTTCTTCGACGCAACTTCTATATCAGTCTTGCCCCTATCAGGCGATGACTTTGTTCATCGTTGGCCCATTTCTGGATGGGCTTTTGACTAATCAAAACGTTTTTGCTTTCAGATATACCCCTCAAGTACTGGTAAGAATTGAGCTATCACTCCTTAGCTAACTCAAATCAAACACCCCCCTCCCCCCTCTCCCCCGGCGGGGCGCACGCCAGTGGAAGGTTCCTTAACTCTTTTTCTTTTTAAATCATTTGCTTCTTAATTTAACTCTTATATGTATGTTATCTTCATTGCAGTTCTTCATTGTTCTGTCCTGCCTGATTGCTGTCTCTGTAAACTTCAGTACCTTTCTGGTTATTGGAAAGACATCTGCAGTCACCTATCAGGTCCTAGGGCATCTGAAAACATGCCTAGTTTTGGCCTTTGGCTATGTTCTACTTCATGACCCATTTAGGTGGCGCAATATTTTAGGGATTTCGATTGCTGTAGTTGGGATGGTAGTCTATTCATACTGTTGCACTCTTGAGAGCCAGCAGAAGGCTAATGAAGCATCTGCGCCATTGGCCCAGGTAGTTCAACTCTACACTATAATATATACAAGGGTTTTCGTTATTTTTAGATTATTAGTGATGAAAAGAATTAGACAAAAATTGGATCTCCCACCTCCCCAAGGTCTTTGTCTCTACTCTCTCTCTCTCTCTCTTTAAACTCCACCCATCAAATTCTTCTCTCTTTATTCTTATAATCCTGTAGTATTATTTGCTTGTGCAATGAATATGCTGAAACTCTTTATTTTTGCTGTAGGCAAAGGAAAGTGAATCTGATCCTCTTTTAAGTGTGGAAAATGGAGCTGCGATTTTAGGTGATGGTGCTGTTCAAAAAGCCCCTGTATGGAATTCAAACAAGGACCTGCACGCATAAAGCATTTGCAATAACTCGTAATCATTTTTCTCTAGATCAAAATTGGTAGACAAACCAGTCCAGCGATGAAGATGTTGCTGGTAAGGTCATCCATGTAACCATTTAGGTATCTGAGCTTGTGACTACTCAGGAATGATATGGCAGAGTTAAAAGGAATAGTTATCTTCTTATATAGCAGTTTTGGTTATCAGTTTTGTATGAGTCAGGCTTCGTAATGGAATGCATACCAGAATTTAATATGTCAATTGTATACTGTTATTTCCAAACACCGAAAGATTTTCATAACTATTTGGGTTTTTTTTTTTTTTTTTTTTTTTAATTAATTTTTTTCATTTTTATCTCTGAAGACGGTGAAAACCCAGCATCTGTCATCACCCTCCTCCCCAAAGAAAATAGCTTGCTGTTTTTAGTTTACTGTATAAGTCTATTCGCTATTGGTAGTACAGTCACTGTGTGCAACTCTCCGGGGGAGGATCTGTGAGAGAGAAAGGAGGTTAGAGGGATTCGCGAGGTGGATCCATCAAAGCCACTCCGACACTTAAGTTAGTATGGTGAGATCGAGAGGTAAATTTGGCAATGTTGATAAGGCAAGTAAGGAATACATGAGTGAATGCCCCCTATTTTGTTGATATATTTTCGTCCTTCGAGCTAATAATATTACCGATCTGGGGATTCTTTCTTTAAGTTTGTTAGGAGATTCCTTCCTTAAGTTTGTTAAAATAAAGCATGGTGATTCCTTCCTTAAGTTTGTTAAAATAAAGCATGGTGATTTCTTCCTTAAGTTTGTTAGGAGATTCCTTCCTTAAGTTTGTTAGGAGAATGCATGGTGTGTTAGTTCGTTTAATGTATACCATTTTCTTACTAAGAAAAGTGAACAGGCCATTGACTAAGTTGGCGGAGTAAAGAATTAGTTGTTGGGTGTTAAATCTGGGTGAGAGTGCATCGCGTCCCCATTGCGATGTGCTTCCAACGCCATTTACGCATTGGTTTTCGGCAAGCATGCGATCGGCTTTTCTTCCAGCTGCTGTCATCCGCCTAGTGTGCTCCTATTTTTAAATTTTTAGTTGTATTGCTTTGATTTTCCCTGTATTTTTCTTATTTTTCTTGCTGCTTGTAATAAGGCCATGTCCTCTCTCTTGATCTACTCGCTTGTTATTTTGGTCCAGACCCTTGGGGTTGTGAATGTGAACGATATCCTAGCTTTCGGGTTCAGGAGGATGTGTGTCGGCATGGGGTCCTTTTGATCCCAGCATCGAGGAATAAGAGCTACCTATGCATTAGTATGTGTCTGTCTAGCGCAGATCTGTTATTCCAACTAAAGATTAGTTATAGGTTAGCGGATGTTTGGCGTCTTTGATGTGTAATCTTTTAGTTACGACTTTGATCTTTTAGCTTCGGCTGGGATCTTTCAGAACGTTATGTTCTGTGATTGTAAGAGTTTTAATACTCTTGATTCCTCTATTAATGAGATAAGAATGATTTTTCTTCAAAAAAAAAACTATGAATCATCGTCTTTATAGGCCTGTTGGGCCTTTGACCCAGAAGACCGTCTGAGGCTTTATTAAATAAAAGTAATGTTATATATTACAGTAACATCCTACAAATATTCTATTATACTAACTTAACAAGATTTAATAGTCATCGGATATTTATTTTTTTAACAATGGTTGACCCAATGACCACCAAATACTACCATGTTAGCATAATAAAATATTTGTGAAATATTGGTGATATATATATATAATATTTCTCTTTAAATTAATATCTAGCTTAGAACATGTAATTCTCATTAACTCTCATTAAAAAAAAATGAGTATGAAACTTTGTTAATTCTATTAAAAATTCACGAAGCAAATACCAATTTAATATATATATATATATATATATATATATATATATTTTAAAATCCTCCAACCATAAATTTTGTGTTTAGCAATAAGTTTTTTTTTTTTTTTTTCGTATTCATTTCTCTCAAAAAATTTAAAACAATTTACAAAAAAAAAAAAAAAATCTCATTTATTCACATTAATAAGTAATTTTAGAAGAAGAAAAAAAAAAGCACGGAATTCAAGAACCGAAATGCCACGTCCCATCGATGGAGACTGTGAGTTGGTCACTCATACTTGTACACAAGGCTGAGCTACAAGGAGGTAGAGGAGAGTGGAGATACCAGTTTGTGGATGGCTCTACGAATTGTGAGCAGAAAGGCCCTGGGCATGGGTATGGGGGGGCCTGTGCATGTTCGTGGATTATAGAGCTTCTCGCTGCCGGACCTGCCCTACGACTATGGGGCTCTGGAGCCGGTGATCAGCGCAGAGATTATGCACCTCCACCACCAGAAGCACCACCAGACCTACATCTCCAACTACAACAAGGCCCTCGAACAGCTCCAACATGCCCTCTCCAAGGCCGACTCCCCCACCATCGTCCAATTGCAGAGCGCCATCAAATTCAACGGCGGAGGTTTCCTCTCTCTCTCTCTCTCTCTCTCCATGCAATTGGAATTCCAATTCTAAATCCAAAACGCAAGTTTTACAAGTTTTAAGAATTCTATCTTTCCTCTAGTTTTTGTTTCCCAAGAATTGAATTCTAAGATAAGTATTTCTTGACTGTCAGCTGCTTGTGCAAATCACAAGTCGTTCTTCTTGTAAGATAAACTACTACGGGTCCTGCTCTTTTTGGGACTAAAACGACCTGTCGGTTTATGCTCTCTGGCGGGATTTTCCGATCCCTGCCTCAACCACAAGTCTGAAAAATTCTTTAGGGAAATAAAAACAAAGCGTCAGAAAGTTCAAATTCTCTATACTTCATAGTGAACTTTTTTCTTGATAGATTTTATGGTATTTGGCATCTTTGTTAGCCATTAACTACTCCTTTCCTGTGCAAAAGGTCATATAAACCACTCAATTTTCTGGAAGAATCTCGCACCCATTAGTGTAAGTTTGCTTATTTCTCTCTTTTTTTTTAGCTGTTTTTTCTTGTGCAATCTCGATTATCGGGTTTTATGCTATGTCGTTTTTCGGGTCTTTGATTACATTCTGAAATGTTGTGGCAGGAAGGAGGTGGTGAGCCTCCAAAGGCTTCCCTAGGCTGGGCCATTGACACTCAGTTCGGTTCTCTTGAAGCATTGATTCAGAAAGTCAATGCAGAAGGTGCTGCTTTGCAAGGCTCCGGATGGGTTGTAAGTTTTTGAAGCTTCTTTGAGATATTTTTATTAGTTACATGAGATTCTGTTTGTGTTGAATGGAAATGAGAACTAAATTTTAGGAACTGTATAATATTTGAATTCTTGACAGTGGCTTGCTCTTGATAAGGAGCAGAAGAAGCTTTCAGTTGAAACCACTGCAAATCAGGTGTGGTCATCATATCTTTGCTATTTGATTGTGTTAACTGGCAATGATTTTTGCGGTTATTCGTGCTGATATTTTACCGTTTGCAATATTGTTTTACCTGTAACAAGATTCAATGTATTGTCCATAAAATCGAATGCCTCTCTGGACTGGGCAGAACTGTGTTTGCTTCTGTTTTATAGTTAAAAATGTTCTGTGCATGAGTGTTTGATGCTGCTTGCAGTTGAAATTATATGCATATTTTCACTAGTGTGACGTTACTAAGAATTTAGTAGTTCAATGGTTCAACATTAATCCTTTGTTTTAGGAGTTGCAATGATTATAATAATGAACACTTTTAGGTGGAAGGCAATTTATTGGATTAAGGATGAAAATATAAGAAGGATTTGTTTTCAAGTTTTGCCTTTTCTATCCTAATAATAAAGCCAGTGGTTTTTGGACGAAATTGAATACTCCCCCCCATAAACAAGCGTAGAGGGTGAGGTCACAAGTTTAATATCATATGGGTGCATTGTATTTACCCAAAACAACCTAAAGTGGCCTTAAAAATTTGTTGGCTGCATTAGCTAATTTAAGAACCTTGTACTCTGTAGCAAAATCTTATCAGTTACTTAAATATTTTTTCATTTATTTTATGTGGACATTTTTTTTTTCTTTTCTAATGGTAGTCCCACTTTTCCATTAATTTATATGCTCTAGAGTTTTTTTTTTTTTTTTTTTCTTGTTTATATTAGATATTAGACATCTTAAAATTCATTCTCCTTTTTGTTTTTAGTTGGATAAGTGACATCTGAAATTATGTTTGATGGCATAAAACTTTACAGGATCCACTTTTGACTAAAGGATCAGCTTTGGTTCCGTTGTTTGGAATAGATGTTTGGGAGCATGCATACTACTTACAGGTGAATTTTCTGTTTTTGGTGTTAGTTGAAGCTAGGATGGTTTGAATTTGGCTGTCTCATAATTACATGATAATTCTCAAGCATCCAAATTAGATAGAATCTCGTGCAATTTCTTAGATGGTTTCAAATTTTACGCATTGGAGATGAGTTAATAATTTATTTACAGAGACAGAAAGCTTCTTGCATGATTTAGTTTTGGGGGGGAAAAGTGGAATCGTGGAAGGATGTAGTGTGCATTTGCACTTGGATATATGAAGCCGCTTTTATGATATGCCCATCCCCATCCCCCCTGGTTGCCTTTTCTTATTGTCTATGTTTCAAATGTAGTGTTCTTTTTCCCCATAATGTGGCAATGATGAGTACTGCTTCTTCCTACACCTCTCAGTATGAGAATAGCTTCTCTGAGTATATTAAGCAGCTACCTGAGCTAATTTTGGGGGTAAATACACAATGATCTGCAGCTATCTCGCTTGATTTTATTCTTCCTTGCAAATTACAATTTAAATTATTGTCCTGGTGCAGTACAAAAATGTGAAACCAGATTATCTGAAGAACATATGGAAGGTTATTAACTGGAAATATGCAAGTGAAGTTTATGAGAAGGAGAGTCCATGAGACAATAAGCTCAGTCTTGTGGATGGGTTGTTACTGAATGCAGGGTCTGGCCAGGTGTATGTAGGAAAAATAAGCATCAGTGTAAATGGGAGTCCGAAGTTTGTAGTGAGATTTGCTGTCTTTTGGTTATCTAATAATTTTTTCTTTCCTTTGGTGTGCTTGTTCTCTGTTCTTCTTTTGGATTCTCTGTTCTTGTTTCAAAAGGTTGAAATTTGGATTCTCTCCTTTGGTGGTTTGAAGATTCCTACTCTGTTCTGCCCGCCTTTCCTCAAAATAATCGGGTGTGGAAAGAAGTTGTGGCATGTATGAAGCAACAAGAGAGCATACGTGTTTTGAATAATGGCCCTAGAGGGACTCATTCACATAAAGAAGGAGATACAATTAATCGCAAAGATAAGCTGAAATAATTTGGGAAGTGTAGCATTTCACGGTTACATAATTATTAGGAAAAATTACTCGTCTAGTCAGGAAGGTTTGCAGTGCAGTTGTACCAAATTGATCATCGTGGTACCAAAAGTACTATTCTTAGGGTAAGCTAAGTATTCCAAATGGTACTTATCATTGAACCATTTGATAGAAACTGTTAGATGCACGCATAAATTTATGTCAGTCAATTGTGGATTGACATGTGGCATATTAAATTACTCACATATGCTACCATTGTAAATTACAGTCTTACCACCAAATAAAAAAGTAAAGCCGGGGGTTGTACATCTATGACCCTTCGCTTGGTGACGAGTAGCTTCCTCTCACATAGATGGCCGACATTTTCTCCCGAATGAGTAACCTATTATCCCTCACTCTATTATTATTATAATTATTATAAAAAAAATGCAAATTTAGTTCTTGTGATTTACCTGATTTACAATTAATTTCTTATGGTATCAAAATAAACTTAAAGGTCCCTGAAATATGCCAAAAATATAATTTAGTCTTTACAATCAAATTCAGTTCACTAATTTAACAAATTCCCTTAACATGACATTGAATTAAATAGGACAAATATCAGCATTATATTTGCTATAATGTTTTACGCTATTAGAATCAGTTAAGTCGGTGAACGAAATTTGACTGTAGAAACTAAATTATTTTTTTAGTATACCTTAGGAACCTTTGAGTTCATTTTAATACTACAAAAAATTAATTGCAAATTAGATAAACCACAATGATTGAATTTACATTTTTCACTTATTATTATTATCTAATTTTGAGTAATATTGTAATTTTACAATAGCAACAAGTGCAGGCCATCAACTATGTCACGTGTTAATCAAATATTGATTGTGATATGGATTCACATGTGCATTTAACGGTTTTCATCTAACACTAACTCATTAATGATATAATTTATTTCTTCTAATTATTGTCTACTAATTTTTTTAGTTACATGTAACATGTTAATAATGGGTTAATGTTTGGCCATGAAAAATATAGCAAAGATGTCATTTGTAACACGAGAAGAACTCTCACTTTCTTAGCTTTAATGGAAATAGAGTCAACAATTTTTTATACAATATGTGAATCCGATATTAAATTAACAAATTAAAGTTGAGTGGTCTAATTAGTTTAAGTAAATTGGTCGAATTAGGATTAACCTATATAATCTCCTACCCATATATCAACTTGACATGACCCAAACCCAATGTGCAACATTTATGTTTGACAATTTGTTACATGACCTACGAATACAAACTCAAACTCAAACTCAACACAAAGTTAACGGATTAGAACTGAGGGATTTAACTTATTTATTTACATGGGTTGAATTAAAATTAATCCATATAATTTTATACCAAATATTTCAACAGGATCCAAACTCCGGATATCCACCCGACTCGATCCAGCTGAAGATTCGTAAACTACTCCTGTCGGCCAGAGTAACCCTAATCACGCAGGATATATATACTCTCCGTTCTACTGTCATCACAGTTATCCCATCCCACTCACAAAACCCTAGCACAGCAAAGACGAGGACGCCTAAGGAGGCACACGAGATCTACGGTTAGGGTTAGAGTTTCACATTCCCAATCACAATGGTAAGACGCCAAAGCCTCAAGCTTTAAGCTTCACCACTGGATTTCGTCTCTATGCATAATCTCTTAATACTTGTGTGTGTGTCTCTGTTTGCGCAGACTTTCAAGCGAAGGAACGGTGGGCGAAACAAGCACGGCCGTGGCCACGTCAAGTTCGTCCGCTGCTCCAACTGCGGAAAATGCTGCCCAAAGGTATGCTCTTGCCTATCCCTTTGTCCCAATGCTGAGAAATTTCATGATGTTATCGAGAAAATGATATTCATATTGCGCGTGTGGGGTGGTTGTTGTGTAAAAGGACAAATCTATAAAGAGGTTTCTGGTGAGGAACATAGTTGAGCAAGCGGCTGTTAGAGATGTCCAAGAAGCTTGTGTTCACGATGGTACAAAATTCTCTTCATTTTTCTAATTCTTTGCCGTTAATGATTTAATGTTACTGATGGTTATATGATGCTATTGATTTGTTTGGTGAATGTGATTTTAAGGTTACATTCTTCCGAAGCTGTACGTGAAGATGCAGTACTGTGTTTCATGTGCTATCCATTCTCATGTTGTGAGGGTCCGGTCCCGTACCAACAGGAGGAACCGTGAGCCTCCACAGCGTTTTAGGCGCCGGGTATGCCCATAATAACATCTATAACTGTTTTGCTCTGTTGGGTTTGCCTTGCTGTCTTGTAATTCGATTGTTTGTAAGGAAAGGTATCATTTTCTACCATTGGGTTCTGCTTATTCTATCTGTAAAATTACACATTGGTATCTGAGTTTAGTTTCTAAATATTTTTTATCGAGCCAAATAAGTTTGAGTTACAGATTTCATATTGAATCTCTAGTTGATAGTCTTATATTTACCGCCGACCCCAGGATTGGGGGCTGTTAGATTTATTCTTTAGTATGGTGTTGTCGCTTACAGGATGAACATTTTACAGAGGCCTTGCATTTTAGTTGAATGGATTCATGGTGTTTTAGTAGTTGTGTTATATTCAAAGTTTTGTGTGGACTTGTAAGGATAAGAGTGCTCTGCTTTTTGTTGATACTTTGCATATCTGAATTTAAAATTTTACAAGTTTGGACTTGTAAATTGATGGCTGCCGTCTTAACCATGTATTTAATGCAATTGGTAGTTGAGTAGTACAGTCTTTGGCTGAAGCTTTATAATATAATTTCTAGGACTTTGAACTTGTTTTATAAGACCTTGTTTTATTTGTAGCTACATCTATTCTGCATTCTATTTTAACTCCAATCAATGAACTAAGAAGTGTGGAGTCTGGGTAATATTGTATTTTGGGTTGTTCATTTGCCCAGGATTGTCTGAAGCCAATAGTCTGGACTGCTTGTTTAGTTAAATAACTGCACAGCTTGCTAATTTTAATTTCATTTGATTGTTAGACTAGTAGTACCCAGAGGAGACCATATTTTGATTTAAGTGATGAGAAATGGTGGGAAGGAAAATAATGTCTGTTCAGATGAATTTTCTTTTTCAAAAAGATCATGACGTTAGATTCATAATTATATTACCCGTCTTTCCCCAATGTCTGGCTGCTAAGGATAAAATCCATGTTCAGTGAATCTGGTAGTAATCGTTTTTTTCTTATATTCCCATTCTAATAGTTGAATTTCTTTTTTCACTTTCATTTGGTATTTATATACCTTAGTGCTGTATTCCTGTGTGCTTTAGACGTGGCTTTGCAATGGCTTGTTTGTTGTAATGCTATGTGTCCTTTGTTCTTTCTTTTGATGCCTGTTTCTTGATTCTTTCCTTTTGTATCAGGAGGATCAGCAAAGGCCTGGTGCACCTGGTCAAGGACCGCGCCCTGCTGGACCACCAGTTCCTGCTCGCACTTGAGAATCATTAGAACATGCCTTGCTCTATTCCATGAGACTTTCAATTTCAAGTGCTGCTCATATTTTTGCATGTTATCTATAAATGTATTTTGACTTTGATTACCTTCTATTTTAGTATTTTGTGGATTAGATCATGTCATGACTCCCATTAGATTTTACGTTCCGAGTTAAAGATTGCTGCTGAAATTATGTTCCAACGTTCAAAAATTATTGGCATATGGATTGCTGGTTTGCATATCAAAAACCTTACATTGTTGGCATTAGAGTGGCCGATCATCTCTTACCTTATCAGGCTGTCTATTTTCCCCATAATTGAGGAAGAATGTGATTTGCTGACCAGTCTGATTGGTGAATTTGATCTAAGATATACTGCTTAGTGGCATACATAAGTTTGGTAATGCAACTTAAACCATGTGGTATCTGTTAATGACTCAAAAGTGTTAGTATAAGTGGCTAGAAATAGTATGATATTGCATAGTTTGGCATTGCAGATGCATTTTTGTGAGCATGTTTGAGATTGCATTTGAGAAATAGAGTTTTTTTTTTTTTTTTTTTTAATCAAAAATTTCATTTTTTAAGCTTATGTAAAGTGTGTTTTGGTCGTTTTTAGAGTAAAAAGTCAAAGAAGTATTTTTAGAGTTTTTTTACTGAACATGTCAATTTTTTGTTTGGCACAATTTTTTAAATACTTGAGTATTTTTTAGCTATATAACGCTATCTCAAACAGGAACATACGTGGGTTGTGACAGTTGCAGCAGCCACATTTGGGAATACAAGCTTTTATTAGTAGATCTTGGTTGGGTTCACTCTTTTTTTGTCTCTTCAAGGTTATGTTATCTATTTGTTGTAAAACACTAACAAATATCTCGAGTTTCAATACGAATGCACGAAGCACGGATCTATGTTAGATAGCCGCATAATTTCTATTACTAGTATTATTATTAATAAGCGTGAAAGCACGAGAGGGTTGTGACACTTTTTCTAATAATAACAATTATTTTAATAAAAATGAGCAATGCTACACATATTTTTTCTTCACACATTTTCTTAAACCTATAGGTGGATTAATCCAATGGTGATATGAAAAGCCACCTATGAGCGTTGGAAATTGGCGTGTGTGTAGTATTATTTCATCCCATAAATACTAGTTAATTTGGTATACATATATATTTTTTGACATGTCCACACAAGGAAATGAAGAAGAGAATTCAAATTATTAACATCCGTTTTAAGAGACGAGGTTTCCAACTGATTAAGTTATTCCTTGAAGACAATTTGATAATTTTATAAAATCCCTTATAAAGTTCAGTTTTATATAGTAAGTAAGCAATGTAAGATTTTACATCCATGAATATTTCTTATAAACTATCGGCTATGTAAACTACTCATTTTCTTTTTAACATGAGGCTTGGGTGTTATATTATTAGCTATGGTTGGGTTGTAAATCAGTCACTTTAATTATTTATTATTTATTTAGAAGACATTGTTGTATTGTTTTTTTTACTACATCATTTATGTTATTTATTTGGTGAAAAAACAGTAACAAATATCGCGATTTACAAATGCACGGAGCTATGTTAGAAACAAAGCATGAAAGCACGAGGGGTTAGGGCATAATTACTCTTATTATTATTATTATTATTATTATATGTCAATGGTTTGCTTTTTGTTGTAAGAAATGATAAGGATGTCGCTTACAGGAAAACAGGAAGATGGGGTTCTAAAGATTTTGAGAAGCAGATAAGGAGCATACAAGTGGAGTTAAACCAATG